>NW_008335444.1:838405-870467 GCF_000622305.1 Nannospalax galili | reverse complement strand
ATTGGACCAGATAAACTGATTTGTTTTTACTCTTGAGGTCGTTTGAGGATCTGTTCCTCAGGGGTCCCATGGGCTTGGGAGGAGCCCCTGGCTCCTTTCTTTTACCAGTTCCATCTATGTGAAGATAAGTCAAAGGTCCCTTTTAAAATAGACTTGTCTTATTACAATGGCTAGACCTTCTGGTACAATGAATAGAAGTAAACAGTAGACATCTTTTCTTGCTCCTCATTTTAGGAGAAAGGAATATAGTCTCCATAGACTTCAAATATTAAGTATAATGTCAGCTGTTCATTTTTTAAAAATTTTATTGAATTTTTTGTGTATTTTATACAGAACATCTCAAACAATCTTAATCGTCTTTATACCTCCATCCCCACTGGCACCCTCAGGTACATGACCATAAGGAAACAGAGTCCTACAAGCTCCTGGGACCCTGCTCATATGATTCTATGGCAATGGTGTCAGCATACATAAGTCCCACACAAACTCAAGCAGACAACAACCCAGCATAGAACTGGGAAAATGAACAGCAGAGCTCAATCTTATCTGAAGCTGTTCATTTTTAATATATGCCCTGATAATATAGGTTGATAATATCATTTTCACATACTATTGGATTTGATTTTATGTATTACTGGATTCACAGAAGGAAAGAGAGTAAGAAAAACTTAAAAATGAAACCCAACCTTAAAACAGCATTTTACAACATTTGGTGCCTACAGGTAGTTTCATAAGACATTCCATGAAGGAAATGCTGGTTGATCAAAGACCTCCATAAAATACTGTTATATGGATTTCTGTTAAAGAGTCAGAGTAAACAGTAGAATACTAAAAGGGCCCAAACAGAGCTGAACGTTCAAAACCATTATTTAGATTATTTAATCATGAAAACTTTTCTTTATGTACTATTTTTAACATCCCACTGTTGGACCCAGGAGCACACTGAATTCTGTTAAATTAAAGTGCTCTTACCATAACTACTGACATATGGCAATATCCAAGTAAGTATAAGTATGAAAGAAAGAAGACAAAGGAAAAGAAACTTAGAACTCAAAGAAATCTAAAGGGAGTTTAAAGATTTTAAATCTAAAGATTTAAAATCTAAATCTAACTTTACTGAGCTGTTGTCAGGGAATGAATGTTAGGCTTTAGGCAGTTGTGAGAAGGAAGTTCACTATCTTTGAAAGATAATCTAGCAAGCAAGAAGTTCAATTAACATGCTACAGCAACAACCCAGATAAGAAGAAATAAGGAAGGCCTTCACCAAGACCTTCCTACTCATTCCCCAGCATTCCACACTGCTGAGCAGCCCACTTTGCAAAGTCTTCCATGACTTCAAAACCTCTCCCCTTTTTCTCCCATATCATGACTACCATCTCTAAGTTCCCTTTACTTTCTATCTTATATACACTGGATTATCCCAGAACCTGAGTCTTTTTCTTTTAAAACTACATTTACTCCTCAAGTCATCTTCATGGCTTTGACCACTACCCAAATACGATTACTCTCAAATCTGTATCTTTATCAGCTTTCCTTAGCTCTGAGCTACAAATATCTGTATCCAGCTGCCCACCAAAACAAAGGAGTCCCTACATCTTTTTGTCTTCAAAATGTGCCACCATCTACCCACTTAGTCCACCCCATAATTTTCAAACATTGGTGCCTCTGAACTTCATTATCTAAGGATCCTAAAACCCTTCTTTTTATATAGATTATATCTGCCTATACTCCCTATCCCAAAAATTAAAACAAAAAGTAAATGCATATTTACAAAAATTGAATCTATGTTTATACATAAAATATTTTTATGAAAAACTGTTAAATTTTCAAAACTTTCATCACAAGGGTAACATCATTTTACAGTGTACCAAATTCTTTGATGTCTATACCCACAGGATCAGCTTCCACACTGAATCTGTTGATGTGCTGTTTGGTGTGAAACTTAAGGAACAATATAAAACTGGCCTCTATAAAAGGAACAAGATAAAATTGGCCTTCTATAGCAGTGTGGTTGGAAAGAGAAGAGCAGTTTAATACCCACTTCCTCTCATTCTGCATATTCTTTTTTGATAGTACACCAAACTTGGCAAATTCCTCAAGGTTAACTATAATGTAGATTCTCTAGTCCAATCAACAAACTTCTACACTCTGGAAAATCTAGCTGCCTACCTTGGCCATTGAACAGATCTTTGACTCATGAATGAATCCACTGCCCATTTGGAAAATTTTAGTTCACTGGGTTACTAACGTTCTAAATGGCAGTGATTCCTTTATGCTTTATTTTTTAGTATTTTATTTATAAAATTTTTATTTTATGTGTATGAATAGTACTGCCTGCTTGTGTATAAGTGCACCTGTGTCATGCAATGCCTGCAGAAGTCAGAAAGGGGCTTTGGATCCCCTGGAACTCCATCCTTAAATCTACAGATAAATATTCCATCAAAGAAGCTTCTTTTTCAACAGAGATTATTACAGAGTTCCACAACTGGTCATACAAAGAGATTGTCTATGAATTGCCCAAACCTACGTGGCACATCTATGATGCAACCTCTACACCTTAGGCTCGTGGAACATAGAACAAAGGATAAAGTGAACATTAATGCATCCTTCAATTCTCATCAACGAAGCTCCCTCATGCAACAGAGGGCCAGGAACACAATAGGCCACAAATGGTCAAAACGTACAGAGTAAGAATCTATAGCATGTCGGTCCTTGAACAGGCCTCCTATATTAAACTCCATCCACCCAGGGCTCAGGAACCATTGTGGAAGAGTGTGGAGGTACGGTAATAAGATGGCACTGAGCAGCTTAGGTGAAGGCAGAGCCAGCTAGCCAGCTTGACACGCAAGAATAAGGAAAAGTAATACCGATTGTAGCTCAGCCAGTGAAGGACGCATGATCACCTCGTGAACACTGAGTTATGCTATGAGAAGGGCTGCGTGCTAATACATGACCTCTGAGCTGATTGGATGCCGGCCTCCCTGCCTATGGTATGCTTGTGGGTTTTGCCTTTAAATATTGTTCAGCCTTAATAATAAATGAGCTCCTGCTAGACAAGACTCCCTGTCTCCTTGGTGGTGCCTTGGGAACAGAGGGTTAGGACGGCAGCACACTCCCCCTCCTCAGCCCCCATCGTGCTGCGTGTGGGGAAGGACCCCGGCAGAAGAGGGGGCAGAAAGATTGTAAGAGCCAGGAAGGAGGTACATGGCCACATGGAAATAGAGTCCTACAGGCTCCTAGGATTCTTTTCATATGATCCTGAAGCAATGGTGTCAGCATGCACAAGACCTATGCAAATCCAAGCAGACAAAAACCCACCATAGAACTGTGGAAATGGACAGCAGGTCCCAATCTTAGTGGAACAATTATTGGCAGTTGATTACTCCTGGGTGAAGAAGAGCTGATCTTCTTAAAGGGAGGGACTCTAGGTAAGATGACTAGACCTCAGTGGATGAACTTGCACTAAGGGACGTCTAGGGACACTGACTTGACATGATAGGCCTTAACACAAAGGACAGAATGTATGAATTCCAGTGGTAGTGGGGTGGCTATGGAAGGGGGCCAATAGGGAAGGGTGTATAAAGATGATTAAGATGTTCTGTATGAAATATACAAAAATTCAAGAAAAAAAAAT
Source organism: Nannospalax galili (assembly GCF_000622305.1). NCBI lineage: Eukaryota > Metazoa > Chordata > Mammalia > Rodentia > Spalacidae > Nannospalax > Nannospalax galili. The sequence continues at coordinate 866,833 of NW_008335444.1, read as the reverse complement.
AAAACTTCAAAAAATACATTTTTCTAATCTTTATTTTATGTGTATGAGTGTATTGCTAGCATGTGTATAAGTGTATCTGTGTCATGCAATACTTGCAGAGGTCAGAACAGGGTGTTGGATCCCATAGAACTGGAGTTAGGGATGGTTGTTAGCCACCATGTGGGTGATTCCAAGTTTTCTGCAAGAGCAGCCAGCACTCCCAGTCACTGAGCCATCCCCAGGCCCATACTGAATGTTTTCAAAGGCACTTCTCATTTCATCACACATATTCAAAGACATGTAATTGGCTGAGATATGCTAGCAACATTCTTTTTCATTTCATCAAAAACATTTCACTTCGGGGAAGGTGAGCTCATGCTTGCTAAGTAAGTGCTCTACCACTGCAGTACATCCACAGCTCCAATAAAAGACATTTTAAAAACTTGTATTTTTTTTTTTAAGTTACAACCATTAGAAGGTAAAGAATACAAAGACCAGTGCATTCTGGTGTCACCGCACTGATTTAAGCTAAAGCATCAGTAATGTGCAAATAACATCTTTGTGTTGAACATAAAAATCATTTTGACCCTGACACCACATAAGAGGGTATCAAGGACCAGAGTACATTTCCTACACTTCTTCCTCAGAGTCTGCACTCTGGTCAAAGCTCTAAAATCTGGAGCTTAAGAGATGGCTCAGCTGCTGGATGTATTTGCTGCACAATTATGAGAACTGGACTTTATTTAGATCACCAGCACCCACGTAACAAGTATCTCATGCATGGCTGTATCTCCAGCTCTGAAGGAAGAGGATCACTGGTGCTTGTTGGCTTCTAGACTAGCTGAGAAAATGTGAGCCTCGGGTTCACAGAGAGACCCTGCCTTAAAGAAATAAGTGGAAAGAGATAGAGGACATCCAATATCCTCTTTGACCTCTGCACCCACACATGCATACAACTCACAGAGACACCAAATAAGTAAGTAAATATTTCAATCTAAAAATTTATGCTTTATTCCTCTCAGATCCTGGCACCTGTAAGTGCCAAGTATTTTATTTCCAAAATATATCTCTATTTGCCATTTTCTTGGTTACCACTAATTCTACTTTCCAAGTTAGTGTTCTACCTCCACCTGGGTCTACTACATCATATTCATTGGTTTCTCTCCACATTAATTCTTGAAAACTTAAAGACATAAATCATATCACATTTCCATTGTTCCTAGAAAAATCAAAATTGCTTGCTAAATACTGCAGAATAATTTAGTATTCTGTCTGCTTCCTCCACAGTAGCTCACCCAGTCCTTCTTGCTACCTTCCATGGACACCAAAGTTCCTTCTGTCATAAAATCTGCTAAGTCCTTTCTGGCATCATCCTTTGCTATCCTTTAGATCCAGAATCCCTGAAGAGCTGGCTAAAACCAAGCCTACCCTAAACAAGGTTGAATAGTATCCTCCCTCTCTCTTACCTTGTCTTTCCTATGGTCACTCTTGCATGTCTACACAGCAATTATAACAATTTATAATTGGACTGCTGTTTGTTTATAGTGGATCACCTCTACTATAATGTAAATAGCATGAGAACAAGAACTCTTGCCCTTTTGTTCTTGCTGTAGTCCTCAGCCATCAGCTGACAGAATGAGCACAGCAGTAAAGCTGAATGGTGATGGGGAATAGAGGGCAGACTTTAAGAGTTCCTTCTCAGTTTAGCATTAGACTTTTAGGACTTACGATTGATTAGATTTCACTGAGGATAGAAATTAAAACTAATTCCATGTTTGAGCTTGAGGGGAAAAGCACATGGTACTTCCACCAAACAAAGACCAGATGGGAAATACAGACAGGGAGGAACAGGAAGAACAAAGAACAAGATAGGAATAATTCAGGAAAACCGAACTGTGAGTTATTAGAAGAAAGCCCATGTATAAAACGTTTTATGTAGAATCTTAGAGGAAGTAGAATTCAACACAGTGTCTTATAATTCTCAGACAATTGTCCTTTATTGTTAGCTAAAACATTTTTAAGGATTTTTATTATTTTTAATTATGTGGGGGAGGGGAGCTATGCGCATGTGAGTGCAGGAGCCATGGAGTCCAGAGGCATCAGATCTCCTGGAGCTGAAGTTGCAGAAGGTTGTGAGCCACCTGACATGGGTGCTGGAAACTGAACTCTGTAAGAGCAGCAGTACTACTAACTGCTGAACCATCCCTCCAGCCCTATATTAAAACCTTTTTATATGATTGAAACAGACTATCAAGTGAAACCCTGAAAGGGATTCTTACAGACTATTTTCCACCAACTCCAAAGCTAAGAATGTCATCAGATAACATCCGAAACTTACAACATAGTTTTAAAATCCGTGTACCTGCTGTCTCCACCAAAATGCTTGTACCAAATGCATGGATTTATGACACTTCCACAATGAAACATGTCATTCAGGGACAAGAGAACTGATATTCCTGGGTGATGGTCACTCATCACTCATATTTGACTCAGAACAAACTTTCTCGTTCTCTTTGAAAGAAAGCTGAGTTTTGCTTGACATCTCAATCATATTATAGTGTACCATAAATCTTTCAAATAACAAAAATATTCTCATAAATGTCCATAGACTCAGTACATGTTAAAGTAAAACTATCCTCTCCTATCCTATCCTTATGGATAACTACATATTTCACAGAAAGCAAATGCACAAACTAAGGAAACTGAATTGTGAACTCATTTAAAAAAATCAATTTTAAGAATTCAGGTCTGCCAATGAGCTGATTTTAAATAACCCATAGGATCTTAACAAAATTATTAAATAAAACAGTATGGTATAAAGCAATGTAGTTTAATGACATTGTAGTTGTTAAACATCTTAATGTCAACACTAAAATAACATCATAGTATCAGTCTTTAAATATTTCCTAGTTCCTCTACTTAATTTTATTAAATATATACAAACTAAAATTCTGAAATAATTATTAGCAAACCAAATCTTGCTGAATGTATGCTTTCTCCTAAGAATTATTTGAAGGGAACAACCACAGCTAATATGCACACTTTAGCCGAACTCTTAATCAACACCATATGCTTGTGCTACATCTAGAGACATCCTCTGTGAATCTCATGTTTTAAAAGTTTGTATTTTGCAGAAAGTGAACTAAAATAAATCAATATGTCTCAAACCATATTAAGAAGATTCTTAGCCAATTTCCAAATACAATTTTAAAACCTATGCTAGTTTCTTTAGAAGATGAAGCTTTGAAAATATGTCTATATGGAAAAATTATTTACTGCATTTTACTTACAATGTTTCTCAAAAACCACATTGTAATTTGCCTTTAGATAGAAATTTTAGAACATTTTATAATAATGTTTAGCTAAACATGTTTCCTTCATTACTTAACAGTGAAGAAAATATAAAAACTAATCAATTTCAAAGTGGTTCAAATTCACCTTCGCTTTAAATCAAAGCTTCAAATAAATCTATTTTGAATAAGAGAGGGAGGGCATCCATAGATTCTATTCATTAAAAGACTTTCTCCTTGTTTTCAAACATGTATTATAGTAATTCCAGCATAGACACAGCTTCCTAATGCAGTATGAAAATGTTAAAAGAAACTGTGTATGAATTCAAAGGGAGATTTCAGATAAACAGCTTCAGGAAGAGTCTTCTTGATTGCTCAGAATTCTAATGGATTGAAGTATATGACACAAGCTTATTTAACAGTTTCCTTTTCTTGAAATGAATGTTCTCTCCAATCTTCAAGGTTAGTTACAACATGTTCAGTATTCCTTCACAATACTTATTACATCTAAGTATCCAAATACCTATGAAAGCATTAATAAGACGTGTTATACTAAGCAGGACAACGACAATGTACGAGGAATGAAACAAAAGGAGGAACATGTATACTAAAACAACAACACAATACCCCATCCAAAGAACAATTATTGATTAGAAGAGCTATCTGTGTGCGCGTGCGAGGGGGCACACACACACACACACACACACACACACACACACTCACTCAAATATAAAGGAACATAATGGAAAACTTAAGGTGACTGATACTTGGCAGAGTCTGAATACTCAAATCCAGATCTAAATATTTTTCTTGGCCCCAAATCACCATTCAACAGGAATATTCCTGACCTCACCCTCCTGTCTCTATTTAACTGACTGAGTCATACAATATTTCCCTTAATCAAGCAAGTGACATGTCTGTATCAGTCAATGCAAAGAAAAGTGAGTGCTTAGAGTCAATGATTTATTTGTATATCTCTGTGTTATAATGAGTAAGCTTTTAAGCGGTATTAAGATGGCTATCAGAGTTTGAGGAGAATGATGATGGTTTCTAGAGCATCTCAGACTCAAGATTTATAGCTAACACTTTAATTTAGCATTAACCTTGGCCTGCAAAGTCATTCTCCCTTTAAAGGAATCAATGCTCTATGGAGAACTGGGTGGTTCCAGAGCCAGGGCTGGGAAAGTACAAGCTGAGCCTGAAACATCTTGTACCAGAAAACAAAATTGTGCTCAAAGAACAATGGGACATGTCAAAAGGATACAGAAGCTGGCTTGAAAGGGTTCCCTCTGGCCACACTGGGACAACCTTGAGTAGCAGACTGCTGTAGTCCATTTACTGGAGCAGAACCTGAGTCCACGGAGAAACAAAGACTGGAAAGGTAGTAGCCATGCATTACAAGAAAATGCTGCCTAACAACGGAATAACGATGGGATTTAAAAATCATATGCTACTTGTACAGCAGACCAGGGTCGACAAGGAATTCGGTTCCTTAACTTTGCTTTCCTGCTGTTAGAATTATTTCACTTACAACTATGGCTGCCAAGAAATACTCCATATTTAAAGTTCTAATATCAGGATTCTAATTCAAATAACCCAGTATGTCTCATCTGTTCTTCATCTTATGCTAAAATTGTCTCTTAAAAACACTATGTCCATATATAAGCCCTCTGAAAAAGGACACGTCAAACAAGAAGTAGGCCCATGTATAGGTGTGTGTGTGCGCGCGCACACACACATACACACTGCAAATTAGAATGGCTAACTTTCAACTATCTAAAATACGAAGATGCAGTGCTTAATTAATAGAATTATTTATGCAAGGGATTGCCACTTGCTTTAGTAAACTGTAATAATGTCCGCAGTCTTCATCTAGGTAAACTAGCACATAATTTCCTATAATACTGACTCTGGAATCTCCTGCTATTCATTTCAAAAATCTTTTAAAGTATTCCCAATAAAAAAGCAAATTAAAAATGACAATCTAAATATAAAACAATAAAATCATAGTACTAAAAAAGAGATGAACTGTAGAACATGTAATCCTAGTTCAGTTCTAAACCCATAGTTTTTCTTTCATAAAACAGATTATGCCATTTTGAATTGTTTTCAATCTAATAGACACAAATACATATCAGGAATAGACATAAAAGACACTAACACTAACCAAAAATACAAATTTAAATAACAGTGAAAATACTACTGAGCGCCTATCAAAATAACACATTATAAAAATCAAAATAATGTTTAGACGACTGTAAAATCTTTCCAAAAGATATAAAATAAATATGTCAAGGACTTTTCTGGATCTTACTGAGTACTCTTAATATCTTGTCTACTGTAAAAAAGAAAAAAAATCAACAGTTTAATTCTAGATTATGGACAAGAATGTACAAAAGAATTTATCATTTTGAAAAAATGGTAGCAACATAAAGGATGCTAAAAATGACAGTTAGGAGCCACCAAGATGACTTATCAGGCAAAGGCACCACGACCAAACCTGGCAAACTGAGTTCCAGCCCTGAAACCCAGGTGGTGAAATGAGAGAACCAATTCCTGCAAGTTGTCCTCTGCCTTCCACATGTGTGCCATGGTACACACATGCCATGGCACACACACATGCACACACAAAATAAAAATGTTTAAACAAATAAAACTTTTAAAGGTAAAACAGACGAGATCAGGTGTATTCAGATGGTATGGCATTACTGATCCTTGGACAGGACTCCTATATTAAACTTTACCCACTCAAGACTCAGGAACCATCAAGGAAGAGGGGGCAGAAAGAATGTAAGAGCCAGGGAGGAGGTGCATGACCATATGGAAACAGAGTCCTACAAGCTCCTGGGACCCAGGAGCTTCTATGGCAATGGTGTCAGCATACACAAGTCCATACAAACTCAGGCAGACAATAATCCAGCATAGAACTGGGAAAATTAACAGCAGACCCCAATCTTACCTGAAGAAATATTGGCAACTGACTGCTGTTAGGTGAAGAAGAGATGATCTTCCTAAAACAAGGGACTCTAGATAGGCTGACTAGACCACAGCAGATGGATTTATGCTGCAGAACATCTGGGAACACTGACTTGACACAATGCACCTTAACAGGGATGACAGAGTTATATGGGCTCCAGTGGGGGGGATGGTATGGGAGGGTGCTGGTGAGGACAGGGGTATAAAGATGATAAAGACTGATTGAGATGTTCTGTATGAAATATAGAAAAATTCAATAGAAACATTTTTAAAAAGTAAAACAAATATGTAAAATGGAACATTAGACTGTCAAAATATTTAATTATACTTCAAATGACTTTAAATGTACCCAGTATAATGTGAACTGAAAAATCAAGACTCAGAGGAAAATTTTCATTTTATTCAAAGGAGACTATACCTCAATTAGTTAACTGGTTAATTTGTTTACATTATTTACTCTGCCAACATAAAAGCCAAGTAGGAGCCACCTGTCTACCTTACCACATTATTGGCCAAATAAGGTTAGGATATTATGTTTTACATACTACTTTACCCCATAGTGCCTGGCATAGGGCTAAACATGTAGCAAATTAATGTGTCTAATATGAATGTACTAAACAGATTTAATTATATCCTAACATAGACTATATTAAAAATAATATCTTCACTAATGCAGGAAATTATCTTAAACTTGTTTTGTATATGGATATGAGGAGGAAACTTTGTTTTCATAATGATAAAATAATTCAAACTAAACCTCTCTCTAAGGACAATTAGCCAGATTCTGTATGTCCACACACACTTGTATGAATGCAGTATAATCTAACCACCAGTAAAGCATCAAAGGACAAGGTCTAGGGATGAAAGGGAACCAAAAAAAAGCAAGCCCAGAAGCCACATGTTTCTCTGTTAAGTGCTGTGTTGGCAACAGAGAGACAGCTTAAGTGTCAAGAGGTTGCACAGCATTCCTTGTGGACTTTTTGGAATATAAAGTTAAAGCATAGCCCATAGTTGAGCAAAAGACTATAGTGAGTGCCCCCAGCATTTGTGTTGACATTCAGAAAGCCTAAAGTCTAAAGGCTAGAATTCTCAGCATCCAGCCAGTTCAAATCCTGAAACTGGATTGAAAGGATCCCTGGAAACTGCTGCTCCCCTCCCGTGACAACTGGCAAAAACAGGTGAAAATACTCCCTGGAGAAGACAGCATCGTGGGCTCCAAAGTATCCCTAAAAGGAATTTATGATATACAGTTTTCAACACATAATAAAATAACAAGTAACCAGACATTCAAGAAATTAAGAACTCATGAACAAAAACCAACAGAGAGAGCAGGCAAAATGAAAATGTTCTCAAACAGAAAGCTGGAGCCAGGAAGGAATGCCAAATAAAGAGCTTGCAATGGGGAAATTTTAATTAGCTATTATCTACAGGAAACAATAGGTTAAAATGATTATAGGTTAAAAATGTATCTAGAATTACAATATTAGAAAATCAGTTTATAAATAGAGTAAGGTAAATGGAGAGAGTGTTCTAAGGCTATTAAAATGTATAGAGAAAAAGAAAAGCATGAATTAACATGATATTTATTTTTTTGAACATTATAATTTCTACAAGTCTGACATAGTTAACATAAATCATATCAGATCAATTATCAAGCAGAGCACTTCTATCAACCCATGTGTCACCCAGTTTCCCTTTACAGAGAGTCCCTTCCCAATCCCTGGCTACCGCCCATCTGTTTTTTTGTTCAAGTAGTTGTGTCTTTTTTAGGATACCATATAAATGCAGCCCTTTGAATATGGCTCCTCCTCTTAGTATGACCTGAGTTTCATCAACCTGCTGCAAATGGGTTATTCATTCTTATTTCTGAGCAGCACACCACTGCATGGATGGACATGCCACTTTGATCCAGTCTCTAAAATGAAGGACATCAGCAGTGTTCCCAGTTTAGGAGAACTATAAATGAAGCCATTATAAACATTTGAACATAGAACTAGTTTCAGTTCACTTGGGTAAATATTTAAGAATGAGGCTCCTGGTAGTAGCGGATTTATTGTTAAGGTCACAAATGAAATAGATAACTTTTATCTGTTATGATAAGATAAAACAGAAAATTAACATACTTCTAGCTGTCCTAGCTTATCACACATAGCTACCCTACCTTGTGATAGCAAGGAAGCAATATTCTAGTTACTCCTTTTATTTACCTCGGCTCATCACAAGAGACTGGATACCCTACTTGTCTGTAAGACCCATATTCTGGTCAATCCATCATATCAAGAAGGAAGGTAGGGATAAGATCTCTAATATAATGCTGACAAAATGAGAAATGCAAGCCTTTCAATTTTGTAGAAATGCAGACACTACTTTTCTCTAACTATATAATAATTAGTATAGGCTTAGGATAAAATTGCTACTTATAGAATATAAACAATATATTGTCAATGGAAAATTAAGTTCACTGCAAAGTTATGAATGCTTATAGACTGATAAAGGGTCAGGACTGGAGAGACAGTTAAGCAGTTAAGAGCACTGGCTGCTCTTGCAGAGGACCTGGGTTCGATTCGCAGCACCCACATGGTGGCTAACAACCATCTATAACATCAATTCCAGGGTACTCCAACACCCCCTTCTGACCTCCTTGGGTATTGCACAACATGGGTGCACTTACCTACCTGCAGGCAATACATTCATACACATAAAATAAAAATAATAAAATATTTTTAAAAGGCATGTGGTTAGTAACTAATCAATATCAATGAAATATTTAAAAGCACAAAACACAGTTAACTACAGAAATATTTTTAACTTAAAAAATTATTGAGAAATTCATACATGCACATAAGGTGTTTTGATCAAATCCATGCCCACTGCCTCCCCTCCAACTCCTCGCATATCTCCCCATCACTTTTTTTCTGACAACTTCATGTACTCTCTCTCTCTCTCTCTCTCTCTCTCTCTCTCTCTCTCTCTCATCTCCCCCTCCCCCCTTCCTTTCCTCTTTCTTTTTTTAAATGGGGATTTTTGCTACTCTAACATTCCCCCACTGAAGAAGTAACCCTAAAATCTTTTAGGGGTAGATAAAAGCTCCCAAATACTTTTGACATTTTTGGCCTTTGGAACAGAGTAGGTTGCTAAGAGGCCCAAAGACATTTTGACTTTTAGCCAAGAAACTGGCTACTTTTCTTTGGGGTCTTTTTACCCTAACTGCCTAACCTCCTATTCTTATCACACCATCCTCTGAAGAGGTTACCCAAATTGCTGACAGGGAATTGGGACAAAGACCCTCTGGCTTCTTCCATGCTGAATAGGGATGCAGGGTGAGGCAACTGGGGTACCCCTTCAGTGGGTCTATCTAAAAGACTCCCAAATTGCAACACTCTTATCTGTAGGAAGAAAAGAAAGTCCTTGACTGGTGAATAGAAAATGTAAAGGAGAAGTAAAGGCAAGAGTAGTTAGCATTACATATTCTAGACAGGGAACCAGAAAAAAAGTCAGACTATTTTAACTGCGACACATAAGATTTTTTTATATGGAATAACTTACGTAGGATATTTTTTCTAAGTACTGAAAAGGAAAAGTCCATAGTGTTTGGCAGACATCTCTTCTTTGAACTAAGTCTCATAAAGTTATTGCTCCACTTGAGAAATATTTTCTAAAGAAATTTGATCATTTCCCACTAAGTTAACATGCTGAGAAAGATTCTACATTAAGTGCCAACTAGGTGTCCAATAAAACATCATTTCAAGGTTGTTTTAGACTGAAGCATCATTGAAACAAAATTATTGATAAGGCTAATGGTTTTATTATGGCTCTTGCTGACACCTGCTGGTTCAACTTTATCTTCCGTTTACTATATACCAACATTTTAAGAGCCATTCTCCCCAATCTGCCATTTTCCTTTACATCAATATATTAAACATAAAGTGAAAGGAAAGTGGCACTACCCTCTTTCTAGAAGTTTCTGTTGCATAGTCAAAATGTAAATAATGAAACAAAATAATAAAAGTTTAAAGAATAAATTTCTAAAGGGAAAGTAGCTGCCTTTAAGCTTGTCTTTTTACTGTCTTTCTGTCTTTCTTTAGCTTAACAAATGTAAGAACCAAATAAGTAGGCTCTGTAAGAGCAGAAAAAGGATGAACTCAAATCTAAGATTAGATCTTTAGATCTAAGGATCTTCAAGAGAAATAAATATATAATGCAACATATGGCAAGAGTAAATACTTGTCCTGCACTTAGTAACCATAGTCTATTGCCCCCATTACAAATACAGTTAAATGACTAAGGTTATTTAAGAATAAATCATTTTGAGTAAAAGTAATGCTGAGCGCATACTATGATCAGAACATCTAAAGCTGGCTAGAAGTCTTTGATTTTCTTTTATAAATATATCTGCTTGATTTCCCCACTCTTACCCCTAGACTGACTGGATGTGAAATAGACTTATATTTCTCTATTTAAAAATGAATGCACAAAAAGACACACATGTTATGATTCGCTGGGTTCAAAATCCACACTGCATTTTAATTTACTAGGTAGTGGGTTTGGTCTATTTTAAGCTGAGCTCCTTGTGTCCAGATACACAACCATACTGATGAGCACTTGGCAATCACTGCTAAAACTTCCCCTTGCGTTTGGCCCCACTAACAAAGCTGTTTCAGACACAGCACATGAAAGCAGCAGCTTGTGCCCAGATCCTTTCTCAATCTAATTTAGATCCACATAAAAATAAGCAAAGAGTCTTAGTCAAGAACTCACCTGATGATGTAGAGGAAGGAGGGCAAAGGAAAGGCAGGCAGGCAACAGGACATTTTTGTTGTTAATATTCATTGCTATATTTTAAAAGAAGGGAAGACAAACTTCTCTTTTAGATGCACATAAATACCTCTTCTGAATTAGTTCTTGCTTCTTTTTAAAACATCTAAATTTACCCATTAGTTTCAAATCCATATAAAATCTGATTTACTCCCCAAATTACAATATCTTGATTGGTTATTTCAGATGCTATACAAACAAAATTCTGGATTTGATTTTAAAATAAAAATATACATACTTAATCTATTCGAACTTTTGATCATGAAAACCAAGCAGCTCAACACTGTTCAGCTTAAGAGATGTGATAAATAGCATCATAGTTCAGCAAGAACACCATATTGTGACATGTTTTCTTGTTCAGAGGTCTCCTTTATATCATCAAAATACCCAAAGACTATTACTTTCCTGGAAAGGATCTATGAAAAATAATTTTCACTAAAGAAAAACAAGAATACTAAGAGAAGAAAGAAATCAAAATAAAGTCCAATGAATTCAACCTCTGCACTCCTTAGGCTACAGGTCAAATCAATGAATCCTTTTCTGAGCTCAAAGTATGAAGCAGCCCCGCTTTGACTGCAGTTTTTCTTGTGTTATTTCTGTGGGTTTTGTCTTGACGTTTCCTGTGCTCATTCTTGTTACTTACTCCCCATAGTCCCTATTCAACAAATGGGCATAAACCTCCAAAAATCCTAGTTTCTGAGTCAAAACAGAATCATCTCATCTTTTCTGATAGAGGTAGCAATGTCCCCACAGACATAAATCATTATTTCTCCTAGGTCTGAAAGTATCAAAGATCTTCAGAATTTGTTCAATGAGCTTCTCAAACTTGTCCAAGGGTGCTGAAGATAAAAGCCCTTTCCTGTAACCTGGGATGCTACTAGAAAAAAGGGTTGTATTGCTAAATAGCGATCCATTGGCAACACGTCTACCTCAGGTGTCATGCCTCGGGTGCCATTCACCTTGTCTTTTAAACACAGGTCTCTGGTTGTCTGGAATTTGCCACTTTGGCTAGGCTGGCGGGCGTAAGCTCTAGGGAACCTTTTGACTCTGCTTCTCCAGAACTGGGATTACAAGTGTGTACCACCACTTTTTTTTTTCAGTTGAGGATTGATGTCAGGTAGTACTCTACTGATTGAGCTCTCTCTCAAGCCCCCAACTTTTTATTTTAAAAGATGAAGAGTCTTAGTCATTATATAAAAACACAAACAAACAAGAACAGAAACCTTCAGTATAACTAAAGATGTTCCACAAAAGATGTTTTCAAGTAGCAAGCTTGAGAGACCACCCTTAGCAAACATAACTGTAAAAATGAGACTTATCAATTGATCAGAGTATTCCAGAATCTAAAGGCATGTGATAATCACCTCTCTCACCCTCCTTCAATTTACATGGATACATTCCAATCACAAATTAACAGACTAGAAGTGACTGGCATGGAGAGGAATGGTTTTGAATGCCATTTATGAATTCAGAAAAACTTAACGAAAATTTTACTTTACTCTAAAAGCATTTGTAGTTGAAATATGTAAAATCTAGCCTAGAAAAAGAAGAGTCAAGAAGGCCTTTTCCCAACAAACCATGGTCTGCTTGAACCTTCCCATCCCTGACTACAAACTCCAGAAGGAACACTGTCAGCTTAGCTGTTGTCATGGCTTCTGGGAGCACAGCAATGGAACAGGAAGATGACAGGAAGCTGAATACCACCTGCTTGAGAGGCTGTACACACAGCATTACACAGGGCCGACAGTCATCTGCTTCGAACCCAAAAATAACACCTTCAGCAGTAATGAGTTTCCACACTGGACCTCAGGAGAGTTTGTGATTGACTGCTGAAGTGATGAGAGCGTCAAACCAGACCGCTCCAGTCTTCCTTGTGAACAAAGACTGGGTCACATTTTTTTTTCAGATTCCTGACAACACCTACAACAGCATTAAAACTTTAACATGATGATTGATGCCTGTGAACATTCAAATCCTAAGCCACTGGAATTAATGTGGAACTCTAGTGTGGCTGAGCCTACGTCTGAGTTATTTCTGGTTTAGAACAGACGTGGTAAAGTACCTCTGACTTTTTAGGTACAGCCAAAAAGAGTCAGCAGACTGGATGCCCTAAGATGAATGATTGTAATAAACTGTCCTCAGACATGAAACCTTAGCTTGGTGCTAAATCCAAACTACAGTGCTCTGACTGCCACACACTTTATTAAAAGTATTTAGTGAACAAAGGGCCTCCCAATCTGATGGCTTTGAATCAAGGTTTGTGTTGCAAACCAACCTCAACGTATGCTACAGTTTTAAATAAACCTTGACTGTGACCTTAAGTGTCTCTTGTATAAGGCTCTGTGTGAGAAGACACACCTCCCACCCTGCACTGCTTCTCAACACTTACCACATCTTGGAACACAAACCCTAAGTGTGTCTCTATGTCACCTGTACTTTACTATTAGACTATGAGTTTCTGGAGACAGAAGAAAATGAGAGCAAAGGAGCCATTTAAAAAGGCATGCAAGGCAAAAAGGAGAAAATATATTTATTAAGCTACAACCACTTTCTTAGATTATTAATAATGAATCCTATCAAAATAATTGAATCACTGTTTTTGGTCATCTAAAGCAGAGAGAAGCAAACTTTTCCTAAAATGAACCATGTAGTAAATATGTAAGCTTCACAGGCATCACATGCTCTCTTCTGCAACTGCTCCATTCCATCATGGGTAGGCAGTCCCAGGTGACATTGAAAGGAACAGGAGTGACTATGTGCCACTGACGAGGCAAAGGCTCCACTCTATACTCCTGGACTTTGAAATGAAATTAATAAAACAAGTCTGTAAGAAAAGAATATGCAATTTATACTAAAATAAAGGTAAAATATTTTGCAGCCTTCCTAGTTAAAAAATTTAGGGATGAAATATGGAATAAACTCTGGTGAGACAATCATATGTGCTTCTGTTCTCCTCACCACAACACACAGAAATACAACCTTGCCTCTCTGAAAAGTACACAAATTAAGAAAGCTTATACAATAAAAAAACAGTATTTAATGCATTACACATTACAAGAACTCTCTACCTAAAATTCCATGGATCTCTACAACCAATAGGAATCGAGAAAAATTCTCCAAAGAAACAACATCATCAAGTCTGATATATCAAGCAATCCAAGAAACCAGAGAAAAAAAGTTGTTAAGAGGACTAAAAAAATCAAAGATTATGGCAAGTTCATGGTACGGGAGACAGAATTGGAATATAGTTTCTGCACAAAGGAGCAGAGGTCTGGGTAAACAGGTGTTCAGTGAAGACCCCCAGGGACAGACCAAACTTCCATTGGTCAAAGTGAAAGATGGTATCTTTAACAGAAAAAAGCATTATTTTATCTATAAAGACAGTATCTAAGTGCTAGAGAGATAGCTCAGTGGTTAAGAGCACTAGCTGCTCTTGCAGAGGACCCGGGTTCAGTTCCCAGCACCCATATGGCAGTTAACAACCATCCATAGTTGCAGTTTCAGGGGATCTGACACCCTCTTCCAACCTCCATGGGCAATTCACAACACAAGTGCACTTACATACATGCAGACAATATACTCTTACAAATAAAATAGAAATAATGAAAAATATTAAAACAAAAAAGACACCATCTCAAGCCTCCACATGTTTTCATGCACATGTTCTCTGGTATGCAATAATTTTTTTTTAATTGACAAGCCTGGCCAAGAAATCAAATAAACCGAATATGGGGGTGGGTCCCCACAGATGAACTAGTTTCTATATTCATCAAGAACAAACCATCCATTACTGATCAACATGTTCTATAAACTAGTTAGAAATTAAGAATTCCTCAGGAGACTGAAATGTATAAATGAACAAAGATACTGCCCACAAAATGATAAAATTCCAAACTTAACTTTGGCTCTAATAGGTCAAAGATATATCAAAATCTCTAGGGTACCCACTAACAGATAAGGAATGAACATATTAACTAGCAAAGTGTTGAGGCAAGAAAGTATAAAAGTGGGACAGTTTTAAAAGGTAAGCATACAGGGCAAAAAGGATTAAAGAAAGTTGAAACAACAGAAAAGAATTACGGCAATAGATTTAAATGCAAATATAACCAGCAATGACAGTAAATATAAATGAACTAAAAATTTCAGTCATAAAAAAAACTTTAGGTTATATTTTTTAAAATCGTAAGTTGAGAAAATATGTCTTACATATTAAAACCCAAAAGCCTTTAAAAATTAAAAAGACACTATATGAACTTTGGAAAACCAAAGACTAATATAACTTCACAAGGTAACTGATAGAATTTTTTTATTAAAAATAAAGAGGAATAGCTCCTAAAAATAAAAGAATACTTCAACAAGACACAACAAATCTACATTTGAATTATATAGACAGAATATGTAAAGTAAAACAAAAAAGAAAGACAATTCTACAATGAAGAGCTGGAATGGAGTGGGGCACTGAAAATTTTCATCAACAATAAACAGAAAAATAAGAAAAAAGAAAAAATCTAAACAGAATATCAGTTTAGAGAGAGAAACTAAAACCATCGCACTACCTACTCAACAGCATTAGAAGGCAAGCATCTGAAAAGAAGTCTAATGTGTTTGTGTCTGTGTTTTTGGTGTCCAGGTCATCCTTCAAGCCTTAGAAACACACTCCCCAAGTTGCAGGGAGATGGCAGCCCAGCACTGACACCTGAGTCCCTCTCAAAGCAGCTGCATCCAATGACTAGTCAGTGTGAGGGTACATGGGTTTTGACCGCATGCATCAACTTGGGATAATGCTGAAGAGCTGGTCTAGCTGTAGAAGGCCCCCATAGACTGGCTGAGGCCTCTATTGCAACCACATTGCAATTCAGGTTCTTCTGCCTCATCCTACTTCCCTTCCTTTCCTCCCAAAAGTGTTATACAAGAAATACCACATATGGAAAACTATAGTTCAGATCATGTTTCATGGAAAATTCAGCCAATGTCAGTTGCTGCTAGAAGTGGACTAAAATGGGAATTTGCAGCTCAACCATTTGTTAGTAATGATCCCCACCACTAATGGAAGTCAAAATATGGATAGACCCCACATGAGTGGTGAGGTAGTAAGTTCTAGTTGTCAACTTGACACAATCTAGAATCACCTTGGAAAAGTCTCATTGAAGAAATATCTAGATCAGGTTAGCCTGTGGGCTTGTCTGTGTGTGTGGGGGGGGGGCTATCTTCATTTTGTTAACTGAGGTGGAAAGACCTGTCTACTGTGGGTAGCACAATTCCCTAGGTAGAGGATCCTCACTGTATAAGAGTAGAGAAAGCAATTATGTATGCATTCAATGCTCTCTGCTCTTGATTACAAATGTGACTAAGTTCCTTCTGCCTTAACTTCCCTGTCATAATGGACTTTAAGCTGGAATGGTGAGCTAAAATAAACCTTTTCTCCCCTAAGCTGTGTTTGTCAGGATATTTTATTACAGCAAGATAAACAAAAGTAAGACTTAAGTAGTTAAAACTTTTACTAATAGAACAGGATCCAAATGAAGAAAATTTATTGGGAGTTGAAAGATATGCTGACAGGAATTAGTAATTACAGAAGCTATATAGGCATCAGCTATTGATCCAAGTCACTAAGAAACTGGTGGTGGGGGAATTATAAACTGAAAACAATTTGAGATGGCATGCAAAAGGTAACAGGGTCTCTTTAAAGAACATGAAGGCTCATTTTCTGTTGTCAGAAAACAGGAATTCCCAAGGATCAGACCCAAGACTTAATTATTAAGGCAGTAAATGAGGAGGATGTTGGCATAAAGCCTGAACATACACATTAAATACTCATCCCTGGTATCTTAGTTTCTTTTCCCATTACCGTGATAAAATACTGACAAAAGCAACTTAAGGGAGACAAGGTTTATTCTGGCTCACAGTTCCAGGTTATAGTCATCATGGCATGGAAGTCACAGAGGCAGGAGCATGAAGCAGCTGGTCACATTATTGTTCTGCTGCCAGAAGAAAAGACCAACCAATGCCCACGTGCTACTGCTCAGTTCCAATTCATCACTCTAAAGCAGTTCAGGATCCTTGCCTAGGAGATGGTACCAGCTGCAGTGGGCGGGGTCTCCATGCCTCAGTTCATATAATCAAGACAATCCCCCATATACAATTCCAGAGGCAGGTCTCCAGGTGATTCTAGATTGTGTCAAATGACAAAACTAACCATCTCACTGGCAAGTTTGTTAGGCTGAGGTCAGGATCCTGACTAGGAATAAGCAAGACTGAGTAATAGATGCATCAAGAGGCTTAAAAACTCTGAAAACCTAAACCACCTAAAAGCTAGTAGGCCTGCAGAAGAGGCTCTTTCCTCCTTCTGATGCTAATACTAAGTTTCTTCCTATCTCATAGAACAAGCAGATTTCCATCAGGATTTATCCTACCTTCTCTCCCAGCTATCAGACCAATAATTAGCATAAAGGGAGGTTATGATCCAAAGGAGGCACAAGGAATAGTCTGGTAATGATTTATATATCCAACAACTTGGTAATAAGATGGGTGTATTCATTTTACACAAATATGTTGGGTTGGACAATGAAATATATACTGAACTGTTTTTTACGTTACATTTCATTAATTTTTTTAAGAAGTAATTAAATCCAATTTACATTTTCAAGAAAAAGTGCTTTATAAAGAAACTTCCAGGGGTTGGAGAAAAGGGTCAGCTCTTAAAAGTACTGGCTGCTCTTGCAGGGGCCCAGGGTTCAGTTCCCAGCACTCAATTGGTAGCTAACAATTATCCATAACTCCAGTTACAGAGAGATTGGACGCCCTCTTTTGGCCTCTTCTGGAAATGTATGCTTGTAGTGCACTTAAAAACATGCACGCAAAACACTCATACACATAAAAAAATTTTGAAAATAAAAACAAAACTTTCACAATATCTGCCTACTGTTCTTTGTCACTTGATCTAGCCAGATACCACAATAATTATTCCTTGTTAGAAACTGTCAAGAAACCAGTGAAACTTCAGTATTAAACATTAAACAACTACTATGAAAAACAGAATTGCGGTGGTTTGAATGAGAGTGACCACATAGGCTCCAAGTATTCAAACATTTTGTCCCCAGTTGGTGGTCCTGTTTTGGGAGGTCTGAGAGGGTATGGATTTGCCACTGGGGGTGGTCTTGGAGAGTTCTTAAATCTTGTCAGATTTACAGTCTCTCTCTGCTTCCTGTGCCTCCTTGAAGATGTGGCTCCCGGCCACCTCACCAGGCCTCCCCGCCATGACAGATTCTAATTCCACTGGCGTGAGCTCAAATAAACTCTTTCTTCTATAAGTTTCTTTGGTCAGTGTTTTTTCACAGCAACAGAAAATACAAGAATCAATTATATAACTTCCTAAACACCTGCCTAATAAATCAATATACTTAGTCGCCATATAGATCAAACAAAAATAAAGCCCAAGAAGATACATTTATAGTTTGGTATAAGCCAAGAATTGGGCTAAGTACCTTACCTGCATTAGCTATGTAATTCTTATAATAATCTTCATGCATTTCTTCACTGACCAACTATACCTCGAAAACTGTTCTAGGTGCTAAAGGAGCTTTAGTAGGACAAAATCGTCTAAGTCTCCTCTAGCCTCAAAGATTCTATTACCATCTCCAGAGGAAACAGGTTTACTCAGACTACCTACAGCACCCATGGTCACCGTGGTAGACTCCATAGACATACCACCCCCATATCATATCCTACCAAGGCCTCTTCCCTTTGTGTCTCCTAGTAAAAAACTAATTACTTACCTACTGGCTGCTTATCAAAATGGACCCTGTAGTCTATAGCTATCATGCATGGCATAAGCAAAAATCTCTTGTCTGGATTAAAGCTTTCCTTCTGTCCCCACATAATGTGGATGAGATGCCTCGAACCAAAGCAGGCACATTTTTTTTTTTTCATGAGAAAAAAGCTAAAGAGTCACAGAGTTGCCAGCTCTGACTTCGGTGGACATTACCACCACTGAAAATCTGGACGTAGACGGCCAGCAGCTACTGCCTGCAGCTTTCCTGTTCCATGAGAAGAGCTTACCCCTCTGTGGTTCTGCCACTGCTGCTCTCTGAAGCCACATGCATTCCCAATAAATGTCACACAGCTAGCAAACCAAGAACCACAGTTTGAAACTAGGTCTTTCTCTAAAGCCTCAAACTGGATAACTATTCTATAAAGGCTTACTCCAAAATATAAATACATACAGTTTCTACCTCAGTGCTTATTCTGAAACTAGATGGCCATCACACATAGTCAAATCAACAAAACAAAGAGCTCATTCAGGAACTCTTCTCTTGCAGTTTTTGCTGGATAAGCTTGTGATGTTCCTTTCTTGATCTTTAAATGCAACTTTGCAGATGTCAGTCTGCACATATCACCTTTGGAGCTTCAAATATGAAATTACAACTTTCCTAGAACAGGGATGGAGAAGAGTCCAAAGCACTTTCAATGGGTGAATCCCTAACTCCACCTTAATTTTTTCATCAAAACCTAAGTCAGAGAGAAAATGTCTCCTGGCAACAGAAGTCACAGAAAAATACGGATAAAGATTTCATTAGAAGAATCAACATAAGAAAGCTACTATTTTTCTTTCTAGTATATGTTAGATTAGTAAAATACTTTCAAATAAAAAAAAATACTACCTTACATACAGGTTAAAGTTCAAAATCAAATTAAATCCAGATTTATAAGAATCATTACTGCCTATGCCTCTAAGCCTATTCTCCTACCTCTGGACATAGCACAGGTCATGCATTAACTAAGCCTGCTTCCCCGTGGGGCAGTGCTTCCCCCTCCCTCTAAAACCTGTAAGAGCAGACAGCTTGCTCTGTCTGGTTGGACTAAAACCTTTTCAGACCCTGGATGTACTGCCTGGCTGCCACTGGTAAGTCTCTGGCCTGAAGGGTAATTCTACTCATTACTTCTCTTTTTTGAACCTTCTCTCCCTTCCCTCCCAAAATCTAACCATCAGGTGTATGGATTTAAGAAGACGGAGCATACTGATATTTAGGAGTCTCTGAGAGGCCCACATGTTTGTTGCAACTGAGTACCATAAAATTAGACCAAATACCAAGTTTTCCCCACAGATTTCATGGTGGCTCTGAAAGAGGAAAAAGACTCTGGAGATTTTTATTTATCTTCAAGAATATGCCAAGGGCAAAGAAAAACCTCTGAGGATCTTTAAATTCTTTAGGAACATAAATCTTAAAGCTAAATTAACATTTTCATATGACTCATTTTCAACTAAATGTAAATATTTTGGGAAATGAATTACAAAATTACTTACAGGAAAGTGTAATTCAAAGTACTAAAGCCTTAAATCAACCTTTGTAAGTAATACAAAGTAACTAATTTGAGTAACCACAAAATGATCCTTCTTTTAAAAAAGAAAACATGAAATCTAGAAATAAGTTTAACTTTTAAGTCAGTATACAATTTTCCATTCAAATCTAAAATTTTCTTGAAATTAAATGTTATTTTAATTTATAGTAGTTACAACTTGTACATTTTTTAAAGTTTATTATACGAGGCTAGCAGCTATTTGGAGTGTAACACTACAGATAATGCTGTCATACAAGGAATGAATGAAATCACTTTAAGCTATGGGGCCCAAAGAACAAATATTTTTAAACAAAATCTACCTTCATCTTAAAAGACATCCTCGTTAACCAGAATGTTTGTTCCCAGGCTGAGAATCTGTATACAAATTGTTCCCTGGAATTTTCAACCAAAAGTTATAAATATCAAAAGAAGGATTAATAATGGAAAGTTTGGCCTAACAGTAGTCTGACTACTATGATATTCTACCCAGTATCCTAAAGAGTGCTGTTCACAGTGCTCAGAATCAATTCTTAGTTCTTTTAAGGTGAGTAAAAAATGTCTACTGTTTTTCTCACTGCTGTTCAAAATCTGTTAAACTAAGACATCAATACATACAACTGAGAATTTGTGACACTGAAACTGAGAAGTCACAAACTTTTCAAAGAGCTATTTTAAATCACACATTTTCCATTCTCTTTTCCTGATTGACACTACAAGCAGTAAAATATTAATTCAAGCTAGTATTCAAATGATGTAGTAAGCCACAAATGAATGGAACCAAACTTTAACACTGATGTCTTTCCTAAGCAAATTGGTAACAGGATTTTGAACCTCCAGGGGATAATAATTTTCCTGAGAAAATTTCACTGGCATACAAATGATACTCATGACCCCATTTCCTACTCATTCAAGCACATTTGGCTCAGAGTACTAGAAAAATATAGATATGGATCCAAGGTCTTTCTTATCGCTTCCACATAGAACTTATCACCTATGCCACTTAACCTTTCAAAAGCATCGATTTTCTCTGCAAAATATGGAAGATGACACAGTCCTGACCTATTTTACCAAGCAGTCAGTAACCTGGTGACATAAATTATCAAAGTGCTTTATTACCACTAAAAACAGACGTAATACAATATTACCATAGTGTTCCATGTGCATTGTTTGAAAAATGCCTATTATATTCTAGGTCGCTTCTATTATTATCAGCATCAGGAGAGTTCAGTGTCCCAAGTAAAGGTCTCACTCAAAGAGCTTGCTAAACTCCAAGGCCTAACTTCCCTATACCTGGGCCCTTTTTGATAGCTAGCTGCTACATACACAGTGATATCAGTGCATGCTTTATCCTGGGGTGGGGAGAAAAGCTTGCTTGCTGCTTGCTACATGAAAGGCCCTGAGCCTTGGATTCCTCAGACGTAACCAACTCACTGCAAGCACAGCCACCAGGCAGGCCTTTGTAAGCATGAGGCCCAGCACTTAAGCTCTTCTCTTGCTGCCTGCTAGGTTTACACAGTTGCTACTTGTATCCAGGCCACTACTTCTGTCTCAGCTACTTTTGTCATTTATGAGGTGGTAGCAGGCCAATGTGCTAAATAGTCATTTCCTTTTGAATCTCATTACTTGTTGCATTCTGTATTGTATGGAGTCTGGGTTCTTCCTGGAGGGTGGAGGGGACACCAAGCACTATGCTGAGATGAGATAAGCAATGACTTAAGTCTTCCAAAAACGCCCAACCATAGGCAATGTGGATAGCTATTTAAACATGGGCTCCCCAAAGAGATGAATGCGACTGGCACCAAAGAAATGTGATCTTGAGATTAAACTACTGCAGCCTCAAAGCAAGTAGCTGGCTGAAACCAAAAGTGCCTGTAGAGAACCAGATTCCTCTATGTAAAGCCATCATCTCTACCAGAAGATCCAAGAAGCAGAGTGGCAACACCAGGACAGATTAGTCCTGCAGGCCCTCCATACCTAACCCTAGGCCTCTGTACCCATTTCCTAGACTTTAAAGAGAGGGGACCAGAGATGCAACCAACGTCTCCCATCCAGAGAGAAGACTCAACAGAAAGAGCAGAGTGGGGTCCACAAATCCCTAGGGCTCATCTGGATTCTGATTCCTACATGGCTATCGTATCGGTTTTTGTTGAAGGGAAAAGGCCACATATTAAATTGTCTGGTCTTGGAAATGAACAAAAAGAAGAGAGGTTACTGTAGCCATATGAATGGGTCCCCCTGAACCCTTATTGTGCCCTGTTGCTGATACTTCCACTTCTGATGTGTACTGTATATGGACATCTGGCACGCACGTACCGTGAACACCCTCTAATCCACAGGCTTTTCTCTCAAATTGGAAAATCCATTTACAGAGAGGTGACGGTGGAACAAGTAACATTCTGCCTAGGTAGTTCCCTCCTATGCAGAACACAAAAACAATATAGGATTCCAAGAGGTCATACACAAGGTATTGAGGACTTGAATGCAGTGAGAAATACTTGAGTCACTTAGTACGTCGGTAAAGTCACCGTGGTGGCGAGGAGACCACATGACATCGGAGGCCTACGATGGATTCCCACCAACTGAATTCTGTTGTTCCAGCTGTTCCAGACACTGACTGTGAATGCATCAACTTGACATACTAGTAACAGAGGATGCCATCGTCACTAATTCAGCTTATCTTTATGTGGCTCCAGGTTCCAACGCAGCCTTCCTGACCAGCCACAGGCATACCCGATTTCTCTTGCTATATGCATCAATGCTAAGATAAGGAGCAACTGCCTTCCAGAATGACTTAATTCAACACATCAATAATAGCATACTGATCCACAGACTCAAATAAAGAACAGGTGCCTGATGGTTTTAGAACAAATGCTTACTCACATGTTAGCTCAGGGGTAGCTCATTAATCCTGACAAGATATAGCGACCATCCATCCAAATCAAATTCTTCAGGGTCATGAGGGCTGCCCTGACACAGTAAGGAAAAATCACTTAACATCTAGCCCCTACCACCTAAAGAGCAGGCTAGCACTCAGATGGACCATTTAGGTATTGAAGATAGTATATGCCTCATCTAGGCTATATCATCCAGAGGACACAGGCTTCGTACACAAATTGTTTCATATAAAATAGAAAATATTTTTCTCTAGCAGTGGAGTTCATGTCCTAGAGCAAACGGTGAGGTATCTATCCTCACCGAGGGAGATCTTACTTATAAAAGTTACAATGGGTAAGAAATGGCCTTTGCTACATCCTGGTGTAACAGGATAGGTACGGGCTAATACCACTGGCCCAATGAAACAATCCAGCATCACATAAGAAAGGAAGTTAAAGGATTCTCTGAAATAAGCTCTGTATTCCCTGGAGCTATATTCAGTTTGCAGAGTCCAGAATCCCAAGGAATATTGCTGGCATCATCTTATTGATAACAGGCCTCATCTTGTATGCTGCAAGGTAAACTGAAAGGATTTGGTCTCAGTCTGTGAAAGCATCTTGAGCCTAAGTTGTTGATGGGATGATATATGCACAAGAAAATTTTGTTTCACCAAGAAAATGTCTGGGCAAATGGTGGACTGCTGGGAAAAAAAAGCTTCCATGCCCTCTCCCAACCTTCCCTGTGCATCCTCACCAAGAATTGCAACACCTCCTGCATCCTTGAGCCATTTCTGTAAGCAGTTAGTTATATGAATGTAAGCCAAAGAACTGTCCGCTACTGTGACACAGCCTGCCAGTGGTGGGACAAAGATTTACTTTTTTACCACTTGCAGCAAAAGGTGTCAAGCTTTGGGTTCTTCGGCTGTGACACAACTCACTGAAAACAAACCCACCCATCCAGGTACACCTCATGTCTTGATAGGACCCAAGAACTTCACTGATGTTCATGTTGTCTGCTGGACTTTAATAAACGGTCTTGCTAGGATCCCAAGCCTACTTACCTTTTTTATCTATAGAGCTGTGACACACCAAGCAGCCTGTTTGCTTTGTCAGCTCCTGAGAGTAAGAACACGCCTTGCCAGCCCACATAACTGACAAAAACAACACAGAAACACAATAACTTGTTTTTTACATGGTTTCCTATAGCTGCAAAGCTTTAAAGGAAATCACAACAGGGGAAAAAGAAAAGTTAACAAACTTGAATAGTTACTTTGAAATATTTATTTTGTCAAACATTTCAAATAATCAGTATGTCCTAACATTATCTCATTGCACTACAAAACAGAAAATTAAGTAGAAAGATAATATTTGAATAGCTATAGTAATTTCAAATATACCCTTTCATGGGTAAAAATGATTTATTAATTATTTTACTGTTCTAAACATACCAAAGTTTAAATAAAATGACTGTTAGAAAGGTGACATGGTGGGGCTGGAGAGATGGCTCAGCAGTTAAGAACACTGGTTGTTCTTGCAGAAGACCTGGGTTCGAATCCAAGCACCCACATGGCAGCTAACAACTGTCCATAACTCCAGTTCCAGGGGATCCGAGGGCCTCTTCTGTCCTCCACGGGCACTGCATGACATGGGTGCATTTACCTACATGCAAGCAACACACTCATACACACAAAATAGAAATAATAATTAAAATATTTTAAAAAAAAAAAAGAAAGGTGGCATGGTAACATACTCTTCTGGTCAGCTGAGGGATCACAGCAGAGGTTACTGTCTACAGCCAACATTCTGTGCACATATCTTAAGAAAGAAAAGATTTGTAGAAACAAAAAGATGGCTCCCGCCAAGCCAAACCTCAGGACCTGAGTGTGGTCTCCAGTGTGCACATGATGGAAGGAGAGACCTGAGTCCACAGGTGGCCTCTGATTTCCACACTCACACTATGGCATGATTTGTAGATTGTCCTTTTCAGTTGTAATATTTAAGTATGTACCAATGGTAGAGCTTCAGGAAATTGAAAGGAAAACTAATCTGAAAGACCACCAGCAGCCAATCACCAATCACAGTGAATGAACCCTTTCCTTGTAATAAAATCTATCTATCCATATATTCCATATATATTAACATAGACATATAAAATGTGTTTCATTTTTGGTTTATGCAAGTTTATTGAAACTAGTAACAAGACTGCCTTTCTCCTACCATGGTCCCTTCTATTCAATGTTATTCCTTCAATACCTTGTAGTTAAACATCTACCACACAATGTGCAGAAAAACATACTGTAATTCATTCTAGGTTAAGAAGGCATGCATCCTCATCAAACTCAACAACTTACAGCATTCTAAGGCTGTTATTCCTGGGTGACACAGTTAGCATGACTGTGTGGTCTCAATTTTTAAAAACACAAGAAAAAACATGCATGAATTAACTCATACTCAGGGTGTGATGCTTGCAGGTATGCACTGTCCTCAGCAGAACAATTTCATTACTGTGAGAAATTTTTCAGAATATTTTTCATGTTCAGATTGGTTTGGGCATAATTAAGAGAAAGAAAAAGCAAATGTGAAAAATAAAAGGGAAAAATCTCTTTGAATTAAGTTCCTTTTATGTCCACAGCAGCAAACCTAGCTCAAAGGACATCCTCGGGTCACAAGGAAAAGCAGCAAACAGCCACTGTTTCCATAAGCATCAGATGCACAAGACCAAGGGATCAATGCTTTCCAGAAAAGGAAGCCCAATAGTTTTGAGGACCTGACCAGAAGGTATGTAAAAATCACACTGACTTAAAAAACAAGACTCAAGTTATAAAGAAAGTGTACTGTCATCTTAGTACATTTAATGCACACAGTTATGCTAGATAATAACCACACAGTTGAGAGAGATAAAAAATAAATAAAACGATTGCAACTGATTTGAAAGAAATCTATGGAAATTTTATGTTCAGGTTAGCTTAGATCCACACTGTAAAGCAAGTCAATATAATCACTGATCAAATCTGTCAATTTCATGTGTCTTTTATACCTTCAGCAATTTACTAAATTCGTCTATCACATACATATTACATTAACTTGCTTCGATTCCTCATTATCATTAACAATAATCTCTTATATCTTTATATACTAACATTATTGATTAAGGGCCTATTGTATGCCAGGCACACAAAGGCAATAAGCACCTGCTCAAAACTGGGAAGGTCTCCACCCACACAGTGTTTGAAATGCCATTAGAAAGATTAGCTTGATGAGTATGGGTAAATATGATAAATTTTACAAACGCAAGTTACAACAGGAGCATAAAACCAAGTGTGTGAGAAAGTTTCCCAAGGGATTTTTCCCACTAAGAAAGTGATTCACCTGAGGCTTTAAGGATAAGTAGTTTACTTGGTAAGTGTCTTAGTTTCTTTTCCTACTGCCTTGATGAACTATTCTGACCAAAGTAACTTAATGGAGAAAGGGTTTATTTTGTCTAACAGTTCCAAGTCATAGTCCATCACTTCAGGGAAATCATTGCGGCAAGAGCTTGGAACAGCAGTCCCCCTGTCTCCACAGTCAAGCAGCAGACAGCAAGAGATACTGTGCCAGGCTCCCTCTGTGGACTCCAGACGAGGACTCAGCCCAAAAAAACGAGATGACCCACAGTGGGGAGGGTCTTCCCACCTGGACTAACATAACCAAGACAACTCCAACTGGTATGCCTAGAGGCCCATTCTCTAAGTTGACAGTTAACCCTGACACAGTGAGAGACTAAGAGGAGAGGAAGTTTGCTCCGGGCAGCACTGTCCACACAGGGGAGGCAGGATCTGTTCTCACAGTCATTATGGACACATAGATTATAGCAGGGATGGTCTGAAGTACTTCTAAAATTCCTAATCCTTTTTAAATAATTTATTATCTTATTTTTTATGTATGAGTGTTTTGCCTGCACACATGTATATGGGTGTTTTGCCTGAGCAGATGCATGCAGTGCCCATGGAGGCCAGAAGAAGGCACCGGATCCCCTGGTACTGAAGTTACAGGTGGCTGTGAATCACCATGGGGGTACTGGGAACTGAACTTGGATCCTCTATGAGAGCAGTCAGCCAATACTCTTAACCACTGAGCCATCTCTCTAGCCCCTAATTCCTAATATTTTTATATTAGATTTCTATAAGAAATAGGATTCTTAACCCTACAAGTTAGCAAAAGATTCTACTGAGACACATTTAAGACTAGGGAAAGCCAGGCATGGTAGCACACACCTTTAATTAAGCCACAGGGAAGGTGGAGGCAAGCAGATCCCTGTGAATTACAGACCAGCCAGGACTACACAGTAAGACCCTGTATAAGCCAGAGGTCAAAGTTGAATGTCTTGCTCAATCTCTCTTCACCTTACTTTTTGAGATAGGGTCTCTCATTGAACCTGGAGCTCTCTGATTTGGCTAGACTGGGTGGTAAGCAAGCAACAGAGATTGTGCCTCCATCTCCCCAGGCATGACAGTGTTTAGTGTGGTTCTCAAGCTTGCAAGGCAAGCACTTTACCAACTGAGTCATCCCCGAAGTCTCTTCTTAGAAGTACAAATATCTGACAGGAAAAAAAAAAAAAGCTTTCTAATCAACTAATGAACACAATTCCCAATCATAACAGAGCAAAGCTCAAACACAGAATCACTAAACAAGAAGCTTCTCTCCTGAGAAAAAATACAGCATGCAGACAGTAGTCACTAAGCAAAAGATGAGCCTCGGAGCAGAAAGACAAGCTCTATAATAATGCACCAAGTTTCCAAGTTGACATGTGGTTTTCAGTTTTGAAAACACAGCCTTGTAAACACATTTTAATATCTCCTAGTGCCTTTTAAAATGATGTTGAAAAAAACAGGTTAATGGATACATGGATGTTATAATTATTTAAAATGGAAATTATATTCCAAATTTTCTAAGAATGGCCATACGAAATTTGTCTGTCCAGTTAATAGGTTCACAGGCTATAAATCAAGCTCATCAATTAAAGAGAGAAAATTTTGTTCTACAAAGTGCTATTTTATCTACTTCAAATAATGGCACTCAGTCATAGTCATAAGCCATTGTTTATAAAGAATTTCTGATGTCTGAATAAGTGAAGCATTTGGCACACTTATTTATAAACTGAACAATGAATAAAGTCA
>NW_008335444.1:821219-838270 GCF_000622305.1 Nannospalax galili | reverse complement strand
TATATTTCACTATAAAACCATTTTAAAGAAAGCTATTATTAAATAAGCATCAAACTGTCTGTTAAATGGCCAAGAAGGTCCAAGGTAAGCCCCCTGCATTCCATTTCCCCTTGTGACATTGTTTGGGATAAAATCAAATAAAGGAAAGAACAAAACTTTTTAAAACTTTTTTTTATGAACAGTGACCCACTTTCAGAGTTCTGAATGACACTGGGCCATGCAAAGATCTGGAGTTTATGTTGCTAACATTGTTCCCAATGCTGATACTACCAGAAGCATAGCATTACCACACAGTAAGTACACAAATATTTGCTGAGTGAATGAAAACTAAAGCTTCCACAATCCTGCTTTATCTCAATGAACCTGAAAAACATTAGTAAAGACTTCCTCTAAATGCTAACATGAAGTAAAACAAGAGAAGCAAAGATTAAAACTTTTGTTCCATCAAACGACTACCACAGGTTTAAGACATTATTAACTACAAATTGTTATGTACTATAACTCAACAGCATTTCTAGTATTTAGAAGGCTTATCCTAAAATACCACTATATCTTTCATTGTAGTATCCCTTTTTATAGGTGTATACTCAAGGTATAGTGCTGGGTTTCATAAAGATAACTCCTTTCAAATACATGTATGTTGACCATATTCACACATACACACACCCCCACACAAACCTTCATTATTTAAATATTTCTTAGAATTTTGTATTTGTATCTTTTCTATACCTCCTCCCTCTGACTCCTCCCATGTCCCCCTTCTCAAATTCTTGTCTTCTTCATTATTGTTACATACACATATGTTCTATCCATGCTGTCTGGCCACTTCAAAGCCTAACAGATCAAAATGGCCTCACCTATCTAGATACAGAGGCTAAAATAGACCTACTTATTATTAGTGCATTATTTAAACAAAAGAGAAAAACCCAGAATAGTAAAAATATCACTAATGTTCGACAAAGCACAACTTCCTAACTGAAAGCTGAATATCATTACACATCTAATCTAACGTATCTAATTCTTCCGGGATTTATAGTCCTCCAGTCAAAACTGCTCATCGTGCAGAACTTCCAGTTGATTATTCTGATATCTGCTACTGGTTCCTCAGTTCTTCATCTTTTGGTTATTTCACTCTGTTTCCATGAAAAAAAGGAATCTTGAAGAACATCCACCCACATTAACATATTAAACATATATAACCACCTTAAAATGTGCATGCCTCTCATTTTTATATTAAAACAAAAACCCAAGAATTCTAAATTTTAAATTTATTTTATTATTAACAAAGTTTAATGAGTTTTCTACTTCAATCCAATCACCTATCCTTTGACTGTTTTGGTTTTTTTGGTTTGGTTTTTTTTTTTTCTTTTTTGAGACAGGGTCTCTCTGTAGCCCCAGCTGGCTGACCTGGAACTCACTATGCAGACCAGATTGGCCTGAAACCTCAAACTCTCAGAGATCCACCAACGCCCCCCACCACCACCCGCCTTGGGATTAAAGGCGTGTACCACCACTCCCATCTTTAACTTGACATTTTTAAAGAATTTGCTTTACCCTGTTCAATGTTAACAAAATACATTTTAAATTTAAATTATGTGTTCATCCACCTGCAAGTGAATTTTCAAATGTGAATTTTAAATTTTACCCTCTGCTGACATTTTGCTCTTGGTTGGTCTCTGTGTTACTGAGGAGATCCTCACAAATGAGCACAACAGGGAGGAAGGCCTGACTTGATACACAACACCATCTTAACTGACCTCTACCAAGGACTTCCTTTGAAATATCTGTCCCATCTCTCTGAACCTTAATCACCTCCATAGCAACTGAAGCTACTTATTGGATTGCATGAACTCCATAGTCCTTTCTAGTCTCTAGAATCCACACAATTCTAATTGCTAAGTGACTCATGTTATACAAATTCAGCTTAGTGATATTTTGAGTCAAAGGGAACAGCTCCAGACAGGGACTTTGGGGTACTGTGGGTCAGTTACAGCCCAGACCATAGCCTCAGAAGCAATGTATGATTCATCCCAAAGATGTCCCTCAGTTAAAATGTGTTGTGAAAGACTATTAATTTGAAATGTAATTTTAATACCTTATTATTTACATTTTCATTTTATGTGTATGCATGTATTGCCTAATTGTATTTAAGTACATCCATGTCATGCAATGCCCGCTGAGAACAGAAGAGGGCGTTGGATCCCCTGGAACTGGAGTTATGGACAGTTGTTAGCTGCCATGTGGGTGCTGGGATTTGAACCAGGGACTTCTGCAAGAACAGCTGGTGTTCTTAACTGCTGAGCAATCTCTCCAGCCCCTGAAATGTAATTTTTAATTTGAATGTAAAACATCATGAAGGATAAAGTGTATTTGCCTATAGTGGCATACCAAGAATACAGTTGACCTCACCAAAAAAAAAAGCCAAGATTAATGCTTAGTTTTAGTTCACTTTGTTCTTGTTTTTTCTGAACTCTTTAAAGATAATACAATACTCTAAGATTTCAATTTATAATTAGTTATCTCAGCAAACTAACATGAGTAGAATCATGAATTTATAAAGTTAATGAGCAAAATATTTAAAAAGGTGTGACGTCAGTTCTAGAATTTGTCCCCTTTAACCTTTCCCATATAGATCTTACATTTTTCTTACATTAAAATGAAGTCAATCATTAGAGGTATATATTTAAGGCATTGCTTCATAAGGTATTTCACAGACAGTTTTTCTATTATAAGCTAACACTGAAAATGTGTGAGCTATAATCCTATTGCTTATTCACACTTTTATTTTTAGAACATGATTATATGAATGTAATTCATTTAATAAGGATGTAAATTTGCTTCCTTCAAGTTAAAAAATAATAACCTCTTACTGAAAATACTCCATGTCTGTTCTCATTGTGATTCTTCAATAAGCAAAAGCAATATATCTGACATCTCCCTAAAAGATCATAATTATAACAACCAAAATGATTACAAATTCATAATTATCAGCAAGAAAATATATCCAAAAGGGGGGAAATGTGTTAAGCAATAACAACAAAAATCACAACCTCTGGCCATGACGTCATTACTTCTAAGCCTGTGTGTAGGCCACAGAAGTTCTTGTGCCCCCTTTCCCATCCCTCTGAGCAATTCTGTCATAAGAGGAAAAACCTACCCAATCCTCAGACACACTATTACAAAGAAAACCCCGAAACTGCTCACGTTTTCATCTCCCCTGTGTGAAACAATAGGTCTCAATACACATTCTGAATAAACTAAAATAACCAAATGTAAACATCAAAATTGTGAATTACCGCACAACTGCAGTACTGGGTTTTTTTTTTTTTTGTAATGTAAAGGCTTTAAAGTATTATTAACTCAAGCTGAATGCTTATGAAAACGCAAAAGAAAAGGAAGAAAAAAGATCTTCAAGTTTCCTACTGCCTTGACTTTTAAGCTTTACAAACTGTTTTTAAGCATTCTTCCAGCAAATTGCGTGCCAGTAGGCTTTACTGCCTCTTCTACATACTGTTTTCTACTTTTCAAAGAATTTCCAAGGCAGCCTATGAAAACATCAACATGGAGTAAATAGGAAATCATCTCCATATCACAGATAAGAGATTCAAAGGAGACAAGTTATATCTAAGACTGTACAATGAGAAAAAACTGAATCTGGTTTCCTGGCCCCTATGAATCAGTGTCAGTCTACTTTGCATGTTTACACAAACACTGGTGGTAGCACTGTTGACATGAACAAAATTTTCTCAAACTCTGTAAAGCCAGAGTTCAGGGCTAGGATTTCAAGGACAGTTCAAAACTCAACCACATCCTGGAAAGTTCTGGGCCAACTTCAGGTCCACAAATCCTTAATTTTCCTGCACAAATGCTTCTCTTCTTTGGTCATCTTCTGCATCTTGTTATAAGCAAAGGGGAATTCTTTAAAGGCCAAAAAAAAAAAAAAAAAGAAGTAGACCACAGTTAAATTCATCTTAAGAACTCAAGACTTGGAGCTGGAGAGACGGCTCAGTGGTTAAGAGCACTGGCTACTCGGTTCCCAGAACCCACACGGTTGCTAATAACTATCTGTAAGTCCAGTTCCAGGGGCTACGATACCCTCTTCTAACCTCTGCAGGCATGATACAACATGTGTGTACTTACATACATGACAATACATTCATACACATAAAAATAAATAAATTTTTTAAAAGAATTCAAGGCTTGCTGGATAAATAAACTACATATAAAAGCCTGTCCTGCAAAACATTATTCAACTCTGAAAAATCATGTTTTTTCAACTTCTTAAAAAAATACACAAAGAAAAAATTTTTCTAAAATTTAGTTTAACCTAGAAGTTATACCATGATAAGCTATAAATAGTTTAATAAACAAATAGTTGGGTCAATGAATCCCTAAAACCGCAAGGTCCTTTATTAGAATGGGTAACAGAAAAAATAAATTAACATATTTCTTACCCTCAAAAGACCTTAAAATATAGCAATTAAGAGTATAGACTTAGGGGCTGGAGAGATGGCTCAGCGGTTAAGAGCACTGACTGCTCTTGCAGAGGACCCGGGTTTGATTCCCAGCACCCACATGGTGGCTATGAACCATCCTTAACTCCAGTTCCAGCAGATCTAACAGTCTCTTCTGACCTCCGCAGCATTGCACAATACGGGTGCGCTCATATACATGCAGGCAATACACTCATACACATAAAATAAAAATAATAAATAAACTATTTAAAAGAGTATAGACTTATATGAAACTATAATATTAAATTGACTGTATTTGAGGTCAAATAACAATTCCAATTTTAAAGAGGTTTTTGTTTTTTTAAAAAAAATGGAGAAGGTATCAGATGATATTAAATGTTTCTCTACTCCACTAAACTTGGCATACAAGTTTTATTGAATCAAATGAACCAATGAATCATAAAACTATTTTCTAGTAAGTCATCTTTATATGCTCAGATAAATCTCCCTTGGTCAGTATTTTTGTTAAACATGTAATTTTACTTTTATTACAAATAAAAGAACTATATCATAAACTATAATATAGCTAATATATGTATCACAAACTATAATATAGCTAAGGTATGTTAACCATATATCACTATATAATATAATGATAGTTGTGTAAATGACACCTCTTTTACATTTCATATGACATTTACTTATTTACGCTGGAGGACAGGCATGCCATGAATCTGTGGCGGTCAAATGAAAACTTGTAGAAGGTTCTCTCCTTCCATTATGCGGCTCTTGAGGATAGAACTCAGATCACCAGGCTTGGCACCAAGTGCTTTTAGCTACTATGCCATCTTGCAGGCCCCAACTGCATCATTTGATTATTTTAATTTTTTTTACAGGTTTGTATATCTATACTTTTATTTTTCAAACTGCTTTTTTAAAAACACCAGAATCCCATGACTTGTTAACTGATATTTCATTACCCAAATACAAAAGGGCAGCATCCATGTTCAAATGAATCTACAAAATACTAAACTACCAGACTCCTAGTGTATGCTGAAGTACACTGTGAACTCCCAAAGACAGCTCCATGCAGCTTTTTCTAAAGTGTACTAGCTATAAACATCTGTAAGATCTACACTATTATCTTGAAAAAGCACGGTGATCTGTTGGATATAGTTGGGTTAATATATGACCGAAATATTTTCCTTTGGTCCAAATTTTGGCAGTTTGGTATTAAGAGACTACTCAGTGGTTAAGAACACTGACTGCTCTTGCAGAAGACCTGTGTTCAAATCCCAGCACCCACATGGTAGCTAACAACTGCCCATAACTCCAGTTCCAGGGGATCTAACAGTCTCTTCTGTCCTCCATGGGCATTGCATGACACAGGTACACTTACTTACATGCAGGCATAACACTCATACATACAAAATAAAAATAATAAAATATTTTTTTAAAAGAGCATAGTAATTCAACAGCATAAATTAAGGGATTCCTACCCGTTTAATTTTTAAAAGCACAAATTTAAAAGCCAGGCTCAGAAGTCTAATTGTGAAGCCGACTCACGCTACTCTAATTCTTCCAAAGTCATCAGTTTATAACTCATCAGAGCACTAGTCAACAAAAACAGGCCTTTAGCCTTCGTTAATGCTTACCTTCATTAAACTCACTTCAGAATTCATGTTGCTACTCCTGTCATTTCTGCTGTTTGTTCTTATCCTGGCCCACTTCTTATTTTTAGTCCTTCCAGACTGATTTGTTCTAAGGCTATTTTCTGAATGCACATAGCTGGGACTGTTTGTTAATCTAAATCTTTTACAAATAAGTTATGGTAATCGTAATAAATGTTTTATGTGCACTCTATCTTGTGTATTGTCCCCTCCATGTTTAATCTCCTGGCACGGGGACCTTGTTTTCTTGCTTTGATGTTATTAAGCTTTAGAAAACAAGCATACAGCCTCCTATATTTGAAATTCTACCAACAGTGATGCCAAGCTGTCTGATGCCCACCTCCCACCTTCAACAACACTTTTGATCATTCTGGAAGTTAAATTAAAATCTATGTTCTGGAATACTGTCCCAAGCTAGCTAAGGAGCTGACCCTGTGGCTCTCTTCACTCTCCCCTAATGCTCTATTATTAGTGCTCAGATTGAGGTTTTATAACCACAGCCAATCTTTCTAAATCGCTTCTGGCATTTTGTACCATTTCCAATCCTATGCAACTTTTTTTTTTTTAACTCACAACCAACACACATTTCTCTAATCCTTTAAAATCTAAAAGATATTCTATTGACATCATATAAGAATAATCATTAATCGTTTGGGGGCTGGAAAGGTGGCTCAGCGGTTAAGAGCACTGGCTGTTCTTACAGAGAACCAAGATTTGGTTCCCAGCACCCACATGGCAACACAGAGTTAGGACAACTGTGTCCTAACTCCAGTTCCAGAGGCTCCAACACCCTCTTCTGATCTCCACAGGCATTGCACGACAGAGTGCACTAACATACATGCAGGCAATACACTTACACATAAAATAAAAATATATAAAAATAATTTGTTCTTATACATATTTAGCCACAACCCTTTGTTTTCTTCAAAATATTGAAGTAATCATTCCATTACTTCTGGCATTTTCTGACATTAAAGAGTACACTGATTTGATCACTTGTAATTTGCTGAAGAGCCTAGCTCCAGTAACTTGGCTTCGTTAGTTATTGGTTTAGAATATCACATGTGTATCTATTACAACTTAAATCTGTACTTATTTGAAATAAATCAAAGGAACAAGGTGAATCTATCATAAAAAGCATGGTGTGGAAATTATTTTACCTACTTTTATCATTTCTATACAAAACGCATTTTTTGCTCTATGATCAATAAGCAAGGCTGCTGATTCTCTTGCTCGGGTTTCCTTTAATTGTAAGTCCCTTGGTTATTTAAATCAATAAGCATGCATTCTCAACTGGTTCAGAACTTGACTCTACACGCTGATGACTCATAAACCTGCAGCTCCAAAGTCCTGTTTTCCACTCAATTGTATATTTCTGACTGCTCTCTCAAATGCAGTATGTCTAAAATCTTGAGCATTACAAACCCATTCATCCCTATATATTCCCTTTCTTAGTGACAGCATTGCCACCTCATCAACTCATACAATTCTGTTATATCAGACCCTATTACTCCCTTACCTTCAAATTAAGTCCTCAACTCTTATTAATTCTACTTCCCAAATGCCTCTCTGCCTAACCCAGGCCTCATGATCCTTGCCACTACCACAATCTGCTCATTACCCCTCCTGGGTTTGGTAACAGGATTCCTACTAGATGCACCCGTTACATACATACAACAAACACAATGATACACCTAAGATGACACAGTCGTCAGATTTTCATCTCAGCTGTATAGTGTATACGCTGTATGTAAGTTATGAATGAAGTATAGTTTTCTCAGCCTCAGTCTTCCCTTGTCAGTGTTCTTCACCTCAGTAACCCTATACTCTGGCCTTAATGAACCATTTATATTTCCTCCAAATGCCAGGTTATTTCAAGCCTATGTGCCTCTGACACAGGTTATACCATCTTATTGGAATAGTCTTCCCAGCTAGTTGTCTTGGTTAATCTTATTTCTTCTCAGATAGCCCTCTGTCACAGTATAATGAACAAAGTATCTGTCCATCTGAATTCCAAACCATCAAATAAACACTTGTAGAAAGAATTAATTAAGGGCTGATATCTATTCCCCTTTGTATACCTCCAGTAACAAACTCCAATAAAAATTTAATAACGAAACAAATTTAGAAGGAAAGTTAATGATTATAAAGACTACACATTTAACAGTCAAGAAACTTAGCTTGAATTCACATGGACAGCTCATTTACGGTGATTACCGACAAGGTTTGTATGCTGTTTCTCAGTTGCTCCCCGTTAAAGGAAAATATACTATGCATAGGTGCAATGACACAGTGAGATCTCAAATCTTTATCCCAGAAGCAATAAATACTTTCCATGCAAAAGGCTAAAGAATAAATTATCAATACTTCCCAATCGTGCTAAATTGTACAGGGGTAAACGAGTCTTACTTCCTCTGCTTATCTTCAAAGAATTTCCCTATGAGAACAGGAAAGACAAATGGTCCCTCTCCAGACCTTTGAAAGGTTTGTCCAAAGTGCCTGATAGACTTCGTGTTTGTTTAGGCTAAGTGTAGCAGAGGCTGCTATTACTAATCTCTCTCCTGTGACTCCTGTGCTATTCCTTTGCTCACACAGCAACAACTACAGCGTGGTACGCTCACTAAATGTCACAGCAAACAGACTGACGTAACACAAAGAGTTAAGATGAATAACTTGGACCCATCTTCCAAACCTGATTATAAAAACATTCTACTGAATTTATTATACTAAATAATGCATTGTAGAGAATTCTCTCACAAGGAAGCTGACAAGGCCCTGTGGAGTATAGGCAAGTACTTAGAAATACTTGGATTAGTATGAATTATTTATTATAAAGTCGTTTGTTTTCAGCAGCCTTTGGTCTGTAACAAGTACTAACTGAAAAACATCATCAAAAGGCAGAAAAATAAAGATCTAAAATAAAACAAAGATCTAAATAAAATAAAGAGGAAATTTAACAAAATTTTCTGAATTAAGAAATGTTGCACTTCATCCTTATAAAAGGAGTACTAACTGCCCATAATTATTAATTTAACTTTTTTTCATATCACCACCATTACAGATAGTGTTGTATACATACATTATTTCTGAATCTCCAAAATCTTCTTTTCTTTACAAACGATAGCTTACAATAATGCATAAAGTTGTAAAATCTTTCCCATCAGTTATTTTGTCTGATGCTCCTAAAGCCTCGAAGAACCTGGCTCTGGCTGAGAGAAAAAGCAAGAACACAAGGTCTTCTGCTTCTCTGCAGTGAACATTTTCAGTAACCCTGGCCCAGGCCCTGCCTGCATTCTCCAGACCTGAGTCACAGCGACTGTCTATTTAATGAATAATTAGGTTAGTAGGACATAAAGTTTAACCAAACAAAAAGCTAGTTTGTTACTTCCCTTCTACCAAATTTCATGCCTTCCTTGCCTCCTCCCCAAACAAAAAGAGAAAGGTGCAGTAACTGTATCTTTGATTTTGTTTTTTCTTTTTTTAACTAAACATAGCCCTAATGCAAATTATCAAGAGAAGGGAAAATGTGGAGTATTGGTGGTATAACAGTGAGTATAGCTGCCTTCTGAGAAAAGTGAAAATTAGAAAGGAAAATACAAATATATAAAAGACATGGAGGCTCACAGTTAAAAAGCTATCCTGTTAAACCAAGATTTTTTAAAATCTTTTTTAAATGTGTTTATGTGTGTCTCTGTATGGGTATGCCACCTGGTGGGGGGGGAGTGCCCACAGAGACTAGAAGAGGGTGCCAGATCCAGTGGAGCTAGAGTTACAGGCAGTTGCAAACCTCCTTATGGGAGTGCTGGGAACCAAACTCTAGTCCTTTGGAAGAGCTGCAAGTCTCTTGACCAATGAACCATCTCACTAGCCCCAATGCAAGAATTTTTAAATGTATTTATAAAGTAAATCATGGTCATGTAGTACATTTTAAATTACCTTCAGAGAAAATAAGTTCATTTGCTCTTATATTATTCTTTGGGACTATTCTTTGAATGGATTATGCCAAGTTAATTTGGAAGCTGCTAAGCAAACTTTCTCAACAAACTCAACCAAATTATTTTAATCCTGACCTGCACCATCTCACAATTATCTACTTGCTCTTTTGAGCAAAGACTAGAAAATCATACCAAACTATGAGTAGATGCCTTTCAACACATACACGCATACTGCAGAAACAAATATAAAATTTATTTTTCTCCAGAACATTTATCCTATGAAATGGATTTTATGAAGACATTATTCACTAAGCATTATAATTTTAAATTAATATTCAGTGCATAATGTTCTGTTGACTAGAAACTATCTAGGATGCTACATTAAAGAATCTAAAGGAATCAAACCAAAACCTGAAAACCTTTTCAGACACTGAAAATGGAATTATGTAAGTGGTGTCCAGTGAACTTGTTTTCTAAGCCTTCTGAACCTGCAAAAGATCCACTATTCTAACCATAGAATGATAAAGTATTAGGGAGAGGTTTTTAAAGCACAGATCAATTAAAGATGTAAATGAGATTATGCCAGTGTGCACAAGAAAAATACTTTACTTTATGTAATATAATTAGTAACAAGTTAACTTTTGATTATCCCATGGATACTGTTGAGTATCCGTGAGCATTAATTTACCTTTTAATAAAAATATCTTTCTAATTGAGTAGAGACGAATAGGACCTTCAACAACTTTCCCTCCAGACTCACTTGCTGCTGCCACATGAGAACCATCACTGCCCTAAAAGATGATGAAACCAGCCCTCCTCTTGACCACACTCTCTGGTCAGTTATCCAACAAACACTCCAAATTCAGCATAAGAGAACATAAGAGATGTGCCTTCCTCCATACAAAGAACTTTTTATTTATGCTTAACTTGGTTTGATAAATCAATTTCAAATCAAAAGAATCTGACCTGAGGTCCTGTTTTAGCCCTATCGCCTGATGCCAGGAACTCATCCACTGTAATCCATTTTATTCATGCCTCTAACCTATTTAATCACCAAATTAGCTGGTGTCTGTCTTGACTCCATACTTTCCTCCTATCAACTCAAGTCTAATAAATCTGACCCTAATTCCCATCTTAGCCCACTTGACCACTTGAGATATTTCAGAATCCAGAATTCAATACTCACATACAAAGCTTCCCTAGGTCCCTGAATGACCCAACAGTGGCCACTCTCAGATGAGACCGTCACCTGCTTCACACAGTAAGATCTCCATCCCACCTTGCTGTGTGGACTTTGCAGGGGCATGTACCTGACATTCATCCTGGACTTCCCTGAAAGCAGTTGCTCAATTGTTTTGGACAGTCACTCTCTCAGTGCTGGGACCTGCCCAGACCTCCTGCTTCACAGTCTCTGGGGAGAAGGTGCCTGCCTGTTCTCTGAATGGCCAGTTCTGACAAGCATGGTACTAGGCCTTATAGGAAACACGATCCACACAGGACATGATTCACATGTTCCAGAAGGGGATATTCCAGGAAAGACATTAAGATGAGCACATCTACAGCGATGCAAAAGTTCCAAAGGCCCAGGGGCAGAAGAAGTAGACATTTCTTTATATATAATTTTTTTTTATAATACTGGACAGGATTTTAAAAGATGAAGATAATGCAATAAACTGAAATAAAATAATAAACTGAAGATGACTGAGATGTGGAAAACAGGCATAAAAGCAGTAAAAGAAGCATAAAGACAGCAAAGGGGCCAGAAAAGATCAAAAAATTAACCAAAATTTGGTAAAAATGGTAAGTTGTCAGATATAACTAAAACATGGAGAATATAGAAATAAATCTAAAAAGATAGGTCAGCATCAGGCTGGAAACAGACACCCCACTAAAAAACAGGTGAGTTAAGGGGCTGCAGAGATGATTCAGTGGTTAAGAGCTCTAGCTGTCCTTACAGAGGATTGGGGTGCAGTTCCTAGCACCCACATGCAGTTAACGATCATCCATAACTCCAGTTCCAGGGGATCCAATACCCTCTTCTGACCTCTCCTCTTACATACATGCAGGCAATATATTCACACGCATAAAATAAAAGTAATAAAATATTTAAAATAAATAAAAATAAAAATAGGTGAGTTGGGCAATACTGTAAAATATTAAATTAGTCATTTGTTCTCGCATTTTGCAATAAAAGCTGAAAATGTTATAAAAAACATACAGTTGGTTATTTGCTTTGATCTGTAACATAGCCCTGCAGACTCAAAGCATAGTCCAACAGTGGGAGTCTTAAGTGATTTTTAATGTGAAAGGTTGGTATCTCCAAGCAGATTGGGTTTATTACTATCTTCCTTCCTTTCATGGCCAACCAACCAATGCAGAAGTTACCTAGCAGCTCTTATACCTAGAATGAATACCAAGCACCACAAAAATCAATGCATGAATCTAAATGCTTTCTGTCTGCCACTTATTTAAAGTTAGAAGAATGCTAAGGAGCGATGACTCAAACCACATACCTACAATGTTCTAAGCAAAGAAATCTCAGAATACTCTGAAATGACTGAACAGCATGGAAAGAGACTCACTCACCCACCTTCCTTCCTCATTTTCTGCACTGTCCTCTCCCTCTTAATGGTGTCCTTTCTCCCATTTTATTCCAATTGCTCTACCCACACCTCGCCAAACCGCCACTGCTGGTTAGGTCTTGCTTAGAGATGGCCGTAGGTTTGTGAGGTCCTTTCCTTAAATGCAATCACTTCTGCTCACTTCCAGGTATAGCCCAACAACCTCCAAATTTCTTTTTGGCCTGGGAATGGGAGGACAAAGTAGGAAAAAGGAAAAACAAGAACCACAAAGTGAATGTAATCACAGAACTGCTCTTCTTACAGCTACTGGAAGGCTCCAAAGATCAATGGTCTGTGCTTGGTTCTCAAGTAAATACGTCTCAGAGAAGTTAACCTTGATTTGAAGCTGAGTTTACCAGCAAATTCTGTGCAGTCAACTGGCTTATCTTTTGAACATTCTGAAATGAATATGCAAATACCCTGCAAAGTTCACAAGACAAAAAATGTGGAACTTCTGGCATCCTATCTATCTCTAGAACAAAACAAGTCCTAGAATGGAGGCCTCGCCCTGTGAGAGACCATGGAGTTCTAGCTGGATGGCCTGGCCTTCCTAACCCAGACTCCATCAGCACATCTTCCACTCAAGTTTGTCAAATGGCTTGAACCATTGCACACACTACTGATGTTCTCCCTAACGCCAGATACTCAACTGAGTTCTGTGGCTATAAATATAGTTTGTATTACCAAAACCGGCATTTGGCATTTGAAAAGACAAAGAAATGAACCTGGACTTGGTCTTCTAATAGCAATCAGAGAAAGAAGTGAGGAGATGGTCATAAACAAAAGTGTATGGTGGTGTTCATACTCTATAAATTCAAAAGGGAAGTCACTGACAGACAGCAGCTCTAAAATTACCAAACAGGCTTTCTCAAATAAAGAGTATCATTTGTATGCGGACTCAAGTACTGGTCACATGTTATCAAAACACCAAATGGAAATAAGGCAGTCATGGAAAAAGGAGCAAGTTACTCATCGAAATGTTCTTGTACACTTTCCAGCCTGGCCAGATAGTCAAGACAGAAGTCTGGTACAAGTAAGCTATGGGACAAAGCAGAGGGTCACAGGGAGGGTGCAGGCCTTGGTTGGAGGCAAAATCTGTTATATGGCAAGTCCAAGGAAGTTTGTGCTTATGCAAAAAAAAAAAAAAAAAAAAAAAACCCAAAAGAAAAAGGAGGGGGGCACTTTTCCACGGGGGTGGAAAAAAAACAGGGAAAAAAGCACAAAGGGAAAAAAAAAAAAAAAAAAAAAAAACCTCAAGAGCAAAGGAAGTGGTCAGCTTTCACAGTGAGCTGAAATAAATACTGGAAAAATGCCACAATGGTAAAAACAACACAGAACATTAACAACGGGTTGAGCTACAACTAAAACTATCGTGTTTGCTATTTTCTTTTACCTTGTCTAAAATGTTTGAAATGGAATGCTTCTCTCTTTCCTCACTTGTTATTTGGAAAATATTTGTCTTCTTTATTTAGTAATTCTAGTTGATTTCTAACCGTGATTTAAAATATCTAGCCATGTCTTGAGCTGAGGCATTGTTTGCATGTGCCAGAAGAGACTGACTACCAGGTGAAAGCAACACCAAGCCAATGAACTAGAAATGGTGGGTCAATAGGAAAAGACTCGAGTTATAAAGCAAAGCGAAGCAAAGCAAAAAGACTGCACAACACAGCACTATCTGGTGTGGCCTAAAGAACCCCTGCATAGAGCCACCAGCACATTTATGTATAGCACATTTCCATCACAATCATTCCAATACCAAAACAGACGATCATCAAATCAGAAGCTCTTATACAGGGCACTGTGAGGACCACAGTTTCAGAAAAAATTATGAACCAAAAAGTTTTTCAATGTCTAAATGACTTCAATGTACAAATGGATGACACGTAAAGGAAACTGACACCCATGGTGTCTGAATCATAGCAAGAAGAAAAGAAACTAGAGGGAGAAAAATGACCTGTGAGCACAATAAAATTCCAGTGAAGACATGATTAGATAGAAACAATGACTGAATCTTGTTAATAAAGGGATCTGAGATTTGGGAAATATTGAGCAGACAACCTGTGACTACCCAGGAACTTTCTGACTTTTACTATTTTCTATACTACTCTAAGCAAGGATTCCTTCCTAGGACAAACCTTCACACCAGTAATTTCTTCTTTAATCTGATTTCAAAGTACAAAAAGAACAACAAAGCCCTAACATTCCTGTTTTTTGAGGCAACAGAAACACTCCACAAGTGCATAATGAAGCATTCAGATATCTGCTGACTTAGGAAAGTGTTCAAGGTCCTAACATTGACACTGAGAAAGGTACAGTGCCATCAGTCTATCAGTGAATCCTTACTGCACAAACAGGAGCTGGGAATATCAAGATTCTGCTAATTCAAGAGAAGTGAAAATACACAGTGCCTATTGTCTGGAGCAGTGAGAACTGACACCCAGCAAGGCAGTGTTACCATTAGAAACAAAGAACAAGCTTTGAAAGTCAGGATACATGGGATCTAGTGAAACACAGATAAGCAAGCCTGCATCCCTGTGTTTCAGTTTAAGCTCACACTAAATGAAAAGTCTAATCTAAGTAATTTACCAGTTTCCTTCTAGTTCTGAAAATATCTGATTTATAAGCTACATACCTTACAGTCCCCTCAGGGATGCTAGAAGAGATAATGGTAAAAGGAAAACTTGATTCTAGAACATCCTTTTTTTGTTTGTTTCAACAGACTACTACTCATAATGTATAAAATAATGCAAGTGCCTTTATCTCTCAGATACAGCCCTTACGCAAGCTTAAAATCTGCAGGTAAGAACAAAAACATCAGAAATTTCAAGATGAAAAGTACAGATAGATATAGGTATTGTTGTTAAGTTTTAAGTGTAAAAGTGATTAGCAGTATAGTGCGTTACAGGGTTGATGTCCCTGAAGAAACCCTGAGAGACTGACATGTAAAGCTGTAAACTTGAAGTCTAAGTGATGATGGAGACCCTAAGATGCTGGAGCTGCTAAGAATATGCATGTCCTTTAAGGAAAGCTGCAGGCACTAAGTGGACTCAGCCCCAAAGACATCGCAAGTGCTGCAAATGGCAGAGCCAGGGAGGCCAACTACCTACACCTGTGTGTGTTCCTATAGTGCCACCACGAGTCCCATATGCTAGACATGGAGCCACAGGATTTGTGCTACTGTATCTAAGAGGTCTATAACTTGG
This sequence comes from Nannospalax galili, assembly GCF_000622305.1. Taxonomy (NCBI): domain Eukaryota; kingdom Metazoa; phylum Chordata; class Mammalia; order Rodentia; family Spalacidae; genus Nannospalax; species Nannospalax galili. The sequence continues at coordinate 822,387 of NW_008335444.1, read as the reverse complement.
TTTTTTATTTTGCAGGGGTTCATAGTTAGAATTTTGGACTTTTAAATAATTTTGAAACTGTTAAGGCAATGAGAACTCTTAAGTTAGGCTGAATACATTTTGAATTATGAAACAGTCATGAACCTATGGAAGTTGGGGCAGAATGTTATGACTTGAATGTGAAATGTTCCCCATTGGTTCATATGTTTAAACAACTGGTCTCCAGGTAGTAGTGCTGTACTGTGAATCATTTGTGACCCTGAGCCTGGCTAGTGGAGGTACACCACTAGCGGGGGAGGGGGAGCCTAGAGTTACAGCTGGCCCTGCATCTGGTTTCATATCTGTTTTCTGATCCACCAAGCGATGAAAAAACTGTACACAACCTCCTGCCACCAGGGTCTAAGCCTCTCCCATCACGATGCCTTCCTGACATGACAGACTAACCCCTCTCAAACTATGGATTAAAACAAACCTCTTCTTGAGTTTAATAAGAAATGGCTAGAAGTAAAGATGTGACCATTAGGATGTCCTAATAAGAAAAGACACAGATGTAGATGCACAGAGACACTACCATGTGATAGAGACAGATCAGAGTGATACATTTATAAATGAAGGAAAGACAAAGTCTGCCACCAATACCAGAAGCTAAGAGAAAGACACAACACACACTTTCCCTCACCTGAGAACCGTGATCTCTAACTTTCATCTTTCAGAACTGTAAGAGGATAAATTCAGGTTGATTTACAATGCCAGTCAGTCCTAGGAAGCTCACATAGGTGTGATGACCTGCGGTCAGAGAAGCCACGTCTGGGAGTAGAATGATGAGGGGATAGTTCCCGGGCCACAGGCACTTTCTCCTTATTGTAGCTCCAAATTTAAAAAAAAAAATCATAAAAATTTTTAAAAATCATAAAAATGGAATCTCAAATGTTCAGGTTGATTTACAATGCCAGTCAGTCCTAGGAAGCTCACATAGGTGTGATGACCTGCGGTCAGAGAAGCCACGTCTGGGAGTAGAATGATGAGGGGATAGTTCCCGGGCCACAGGCACTTTCTCCTTATTGTAGCTCCAAATTTAAAAAAAAAAATCATAAAAATTTTTAAAAATCATAAAAATGGAATCTCAAATGAGCAAACCATTAAAAAAGGAAAGGGAAGGGGAAGGGAGAGGGAGGAGGGGGGGGGGGCG
>NW_008335444.1:800188-821179 GCF_000622305.1 Nannospalax galili | reverse complement strand
GGAGAGGAGAGGAGAGGAGAGGAGAGGAGAGGAGAGAATTAAAGCACAGAAAGCAGAAACTGAGGAACAGTGAGGCACCCTTTAGAGCACCATAGATGACAGCACCTGTCATCGGAAGAACCTGTGGAGAACTTCCCAAAGGTTCTCTGGACAGAAAAATAACTTAAATGAAACCACCACTTACTGGACCTACCACTCTGCACTTTTCATTTACTATTCAAAGCAACCTTATGTGAGCTGGAAAAAACTAGAGTCTGAACAAACTAAAGTTGCTCAACTAGGATCGTAAAGGGAAACAAACCCAGGGTACTACACCTAGGCTTATTCGCATAATGATAAACACAGGAAAAAATAATATGCATGCAGAACAAAAATGTTTATAGAGTACCGCTACAGGGAAATCTACATTAACTTGAAGATCAATGGTCTAGAATTCATACTTCAGTCTTTGATGTAAGTTTCTAGAGCAGGAATGGGAAAACAGCTTATTTATACAAATAAAGTTTTATTGGTGTGACCACATCCACTCATGCAGGTGTTTTCTGTGGAGGGGAGCCTGGAGCTCCAACACACTACACAGCTCACAATGCCAAAAAACATTTACTAGGTGGCCATTTGGAGTTTGTAAATCCCAGTTCTATACAAAAGCAGTCTGGAATTTAAAAGGTACTCCTAAACTACTGTCCACAGAAAAGCACTGGCAATTTAGAAAAGGGCCTATCTCCACTAAGTAATAGAAAACACACACTTCTAAATTTTTGTATGCCAGTTAATTAAGTTTTGTTGACACACTCTTCAGCTTAATATTGTGGACAGCTATCATTTACAACACAGCTCATCCTATAAGCTCATACATAGTATGTCAAAGCTATTATTTTAATAAGGGTTGAAAGCACACACAAAAAAGAATGCTCATGGCCATCTGTCCTCATAAAACCCATGAATTATAAACTATTCTCTTTAGAAGAAAAAATATTTTGAAAAATATATAACACCATACGGATAGTCAAACTGAATTACCAAAAAACAAGTCGAGTAGTAATTACTCATGCCGTGTCCAAGTCATCTCCAAGAACTCAAGTTTGCTACAATGCAGTTTAAACTATGAGGTAAAATACCTGCCCACATGACGCTCTGATACTTGAAAAGAATTCTTTGGATGAAATTGGGAATGACTGGAGCAGTCCCCTGTGCCACTGCTGTGCATATTTTTATAACATCACAGGAATTTTATTCATTTTTCAGTCAATGCTTATTATTACTTAATGTTTGCAGTATGCCAGAGCTCAAATGCTAAGTCAGTCATTGGAGGACCTGGGCAGGAGAGGGGGCCTTTGTGGAACTGCATTTTCTCTGATTTGAAACTGTGATGCTGACTCTCAGTCCCTGGGCTCTTTGGCCTCCAGACTCCCCTCCTCCACTAGTATGCAGCCATGGTTCCAGAGTGCTTTCCCATTCTCAGAGTAAGCACTGGGCTGGAGACAAATCAGAGTCCAGCACGAGAGTGCTAAAGGGGGAAGGAATGGATGGTGAGACAGATACTATCTAGAAAAAGAAATCTGGATGGTAGTTCAGTTTTTAAAACAGATCTGTTTATCTGAAAATGAAAGGCAGTCTTGGACTACTTTTTATGTCCATGACTGTCTTAACCGTGGAAAGATTTTAAATGGCCGTAAAAATACCTAAACAGTTCTCTGTTTTCATTTGAATATGGTAAAGCCCCAGTCACCAACTATATTTAATTTGCTGACCAGAGTTTCATTTCTTATCTACTATAAAGTTACAGTGGAAGTGGTGAGTTCAAGTTGCGGCTGAATCTAGAAACAGGGCACAGAGGAAACCAGAGTCCCCCCCCCCCCCCCCCCCCCCCCCCTTTTCGCCCTATTTTTATGCATTGATTTCTCAGGACTGCCAAACTCAGGCCCACATCCTCAGAAGAGGAACTCGGGTCCCTACCCCAGGTCCAGGGCACCAGTAGGAAGTACCCGCCCTCCCGAGCGGCGGCCGCTCATTGGCTGTGGTTGCAGTCAGTGCTCTGCAGGGCGGGTCCCTCCAGAGCAGCTCAGGGTCTCCGGATCTCCTTCACCCCAGCCTAGGCACAGTCCCTTCCTCTGTTTAGCCCCCATCCAGTTTTCTGTCCCTCTGGCTCCAAGAGGCAAAGTTTTTTTGCAGAAGTTCAACATCTCCCGGGCAAAGGCCAAACCAGAGGATGCTGCGGTTTGGAGGGTAAAGCAAAGTAAGGACCGGCTTTCCCAGTGTAGTAGAGGACTGTGAAAATGAAATAACTGTCCAGCTGTGTGTTAGCCGACTCAAATGCACACTGTTCCTCACCAAATGTTTCAGCCAAAAATACTAGCAGCCATCCAGCAAGAAATGCCACAAAGTAATGCAGGCTGAATTAGCCGTTTTCAGGGTTTGTCTAGTCCCAAATAGCCTATAAAATTTTGAATACAAGTAATAAGCCACTCTTTGACCACAAAATCAGCAGCTCGTGGTCCTCAACAGAACAGATTTTTAATACACATACCCTGAACGACAATCTGTAAGGCAATCCATCAGAGCACACCGTGAAGGCTGTGGGTAACGCGCCTAGTCCTGGAAACTGCAGGCTCCTTGGGGAAGAAATTATAGAGTAGTTCTAACAATACTCAAAAACTATGGGCATCTGATTGGTTTTAATTACACCCTTTAGGATTAGGAGTCTCAAAGAAAGAGAGTCACTTAATGTACTTCCTACATCCAGTTCGGTCACCAGGACTGTAAAGGGCAGAAACCTTACTGGAAAGTAAATATATATTCTAAGTATTTATCCCGAGCAGCGGCTTCAGTTTATGAATACAGTATGAGTCCACAAATTTATGTCATGATAGGTCTCCAAGGCCTAGAGTGCAGCGGAGAGGAGGCCCGGCACTGGGATCCACAGCATCCTCTGGGTAGAGCTCACGTCCAGCCACGACTCACTTTTCTAACTTTTTCTCGGAGCTCCTTTCGTCAGTGACTTTGCCCTCCACTTTCTATGTGTTTCTTTCCATTGCTTCCATCACAACCAACGCTCGCTGCAGCCTTCCAGCCGCGCCCTTCGGTTTCCTAAGCCTGGGTCAGTCTCAGGTCCTCTCTGATCCGGGTCCCTGCGCGTCTCCCGCCACCTCGGCTTCTCGCTTCCCTCTCCCACCATCCATGCTTCTCCCTCTCCATGAACTTCACTTTTCTAAATTCGGCAGCGGCCGAATCCTGAGAGACGTATTGAACCAATCCGCGAGCGATAAATAACCGAGGTGGCCAATGAGCTCCAGCCGGGGGCGGGTCTTCTCTGGAGTTGCCCGGTCCCGAAACCAAAGACCTGTTGCCTCCATCGAGGCCGCGGAGTTTCTTGGTTACCGCGGCGCCCCCGCCCCGGGCCGCGGAGCTCCGGCCTCCCGACTGCCGGCTGCACTGCGGACCGGGCCGGCCTCCGCGGGCACACGAGCCCGAGGCCCCGCGCGGCCTCCTGCTCCCCTCGCCGGACGCACCCCGCGGGCCTCCCATCCCACCCCCGAGCCCCGCGGCGACTCACCAGGAAGCCGGAGCGTACGGGTCGTCGCGCCCACCGGAGCTGCTCGGCCAGGTGCCGGCGCGGACAGGCTCGGGGGCTGCGCTACGCCACCCGAGCCGATCGCGTCGTTCCCGCCCGCCCGCGACGCTGCAGGCGCGGGCTCCCACCCCGTTCGACCGTGCTCCCGACTGCGAGCCTAACGGCGGCCCATCCTCCCGACTCCTGCTCCTCCTCCCGCGGCCGCGGCTGTCAGGAGGGTAAACATCCCGGCATCCCCAGGAGAGGGCGGGCCGCCGCAGGCCCCTCCCCCCGCCCCATTCCGGCGCAGGCCGCTCCCGGAGCCCTCGTGCCCGCCCCCACCGCGCCCGCCGCCCCGTGCGCTGGCTGTGCTCCGTCGTGTCTGCGTTTGTGCCCCGGGAGCCGAGCTGAAGCGTCCCCATGCACATGGGTCCCCTCTTTTTGTTCCCATCCTCTTTTGCGAAGTGCTTTAAACTGCCCCTAAACCGTATTAGTGCAGGAAAACAGAGTTTTTTTCCGAAGTCTGGCAAAGCAAATCTTGAATTTTAGTATCCCAGCATAAGGAAGGCCTTCTAAAGGATGCTTCCTAAAGTTGAACTACCTGGTAGGGTACACAGATTCTTGAGATACATGTATACTTATAAAATGACATATATATGCATATATATAATTTAATATAGGGGGGATGTGTGTTTGTAAATATACTTCATACGTCACTTATTTACAACATGTGTCATCCCCAAAAACCTAATATGTGAAACTTCTTTTGCAAAAGCAACGCATTGGAATCCCTTTCACCATATATGAACTACTGGAGAAGACAGCTAGGAGGCAGTGTAGAGTCTGTCATGCCTGAACTCTACTCTCAGTTCAATAGCAAGTTATTTAATTCCCCAAAGTTCTCAAGAACTCTGTAAAAGAGCACTCTTTAATTCCGATCTCTAGAACCGCAGGTGGAATTAAATGAGTCTAAGCACAGAGACCAGTGAAAAAAAGTGCTCATCTAATAGCAGTTGCTTTTATAATCACTAGGTATTTCCCTGGTTTCATTTCCTCGCCAAAGGAATTAAAACCAAAAGATGAGTTTATAGCTCAAATATTTAGAGGATTAAACTATGGAATTAAGATTTCAAACTTTAATTTTATAATGGAAATCAAAATTTCAAAAGGAGACATTGGCGCAAGTGGCTGAGACATTCACGAATGTGCTATGCAGCGTTCTAAAATGAGGATGGAGTGGAACACCAAGACGCAGGAGTCCTACTTTCTTAGAACTTATATTTCAGTGGGAAAGTCCAAATGACCCAATAAATATCTGTTGTCTCAAACCGTGAGTCCTAGAAAACAAAACTGGGGAATGAGAGGGCTAACTTTAAATGTTGCTCTGGGAAGGCCACTAGACATTTGATTAGAGACCTGAAGATGTGAGAAATGGTTCATGTGGCTGTCAGGGGGTAGAAGTGCAAAGTTCTTCTTTACACAGGAAGTGCAAAGTTACCCTGAGTGGAAATGGTCTGTCATGTCGGAGAAACAGCCAGAAAGCCAATGCCACTAGAATCCAGTAAGCAAGGGGAGAGAAACTGATGGAATAGAGAGGCAGTGAGGTATAAGAAAGGGACAGATGTAGAACTTCCAGACTTTTACATTTTATTCTGTGTGGAATGGAGAGCCATTACAGGAGTAACCTGAGAGAAAGTAACTACACTGTGGAGAATAGATTGCAGGATAGGAGCAACTAGAAGTTGAAAGATGATAGTAATGGTCCTGGTGAAATATGCAGATGAGGTAGAGACCAGAGTGCTAGCAATAAGTACTAAGAACAGTCAGAATTCAGATGTATTTCTAAGCTAGAGCCAACAAGATTTGTTGGCATATTAATTGTGAAATATGACAGGAAGTTAGGATGAAGTCAGTAAGTTGGCATTTGAGCCATATCATTTGGTCAGGTCACACCAGTCATGGGAACAATGTCACCTGAGTGATGCACAGGCACAACTTGCAGAAAAACAGATATCTTCAAAATAAAATTAACTGGAGACCAGGCACATGAGTCAGAGCTTGTTATTACTTTTTGTATTAAGTCTTAGAAAATGTAGGTTGGTGGGTAGCCCAAAAAACATCCCACTTCAAGTAAACAACCACTTTTTCTACAGACAAATATTCCACTGATACAAACAAAACTCATATATGCTTTATGAACACTGAGTGGTGCTCAAATGGAACAAAAAATAGTTCATAAAACCCTAGTGGCTATAAAGACTTTGACTAGAAGAAGCCTATCAGTGCTATATGATGACCAAAGTAAAAAATTATCTGTATGTCCTTTTTCTTCGTAGGTAAAGGACTTCAAAGCTCCAGAAAAATAGCATACGGTGTTTGAGAGACTGGGAAATCTATAAGAACTGAATCTACCGTACTTTCTCTTTGTAACTTTATATCATCTTTGTTGTGGGTAGGGAAGGTTATTCCCAGCCACCAGCCTCCTGGCCTGGAGCAAATGCTAATGGGAAAACAGTGAAGCCAACCCAAGGAGGCTCAGCTGGTCCAGAACCCTTAAAACAGAAGCTGCATCCAACTGCCTTTCCATTCATCTCTCCATTGAGCTTGCTCCAAAAATGTTGCTTTAGCTCTATGACGCACATTAATTATGGTCCTTTCTATGAACTACCCTGTATTTATACCTAATGACCATGCAGTGCATACCATTAACTATCAGATTAACTTTGTTACAAATGCTATTTGATTACTACAGTTAAAATCTCTCAGTTCATAACCAAGTCCTCAAGTTTTGTTGTTCATATACCTCTCAGCTAGCTCTATACAAGTATAAAATTATTAGTAGTTTTCATTCTCAAAACTATTTTTTTCTATAAACTAATCCAAAATAGATGTTACACACCAGGTTTATATGAATGAAATTTATCTGTAAGAAAGGAAGCTTATTTTTGAAAAGTTTCTCTAAAGAAGAATGATGAAGTAATATTAAAAAAGTATTCTTCTTTGAGAGAGCTCCTTGCCCTGGGGTAGACCAGCAAAGTCTAGCCTTCTTGATTGAAACATAGCACAGGCAACAGGTGTACTTAAAAAGCTACTAGTGAGTTTGGCAGCCACTGAGCTTGGCAGCTAAATGGTGATGAGGCTTAGTCGAGCTGTTGAAATGTCTGGGCTAAACTGGGCCAAAAGGAGGAAGTCAGAGTGCAGACTGCAGACAACCCAAGGAAGATCCTTTTCTTTAGCCCCAGCTGTGGTCAGTACAACATCAGAAAATAAATACCATGCTTTGAAAACACTCATGAAAAATTTTAAGAAAATTACTTTTTTACATTAATGAACTTTGCAGTTGTTAGTGAATTGATAGCAGATTGAAAAGAGCAACATCCATCTTGATTTTACCCTCATGTTGTCTTTAAAATTCAGAATTACCAAAAGACAATGCTACTATGTCCCAATTATCAAGTTATGATAGTTTGAGGATATAGCTCATGGTCAAAAATAGTGGCATGCTGGCAATGTCTTTTCTCTGACTAGCTTTGCAGTAGCTATGAAACGGAAGTGATATTTCTTTGTATGTATAATTATGTAAGAATTGAGATATACTTTTTGCAAAATAGAAAACAGTACAAAAATCACTTTGTACTTATATCACAATTCCTTTGGTCAACAGAATTCAATTGAATTTTATTTCTTGCCACTTTGATAAAAATGTGAAATTTTTTGACCAATATGCAATGGGCAAAAAGAAGAATGCAGGAAATGCACTGAGCAGTTATTCCTTACCCTTGTAGAGTCAAACTGTGAAGCTGCTTCACAAAAGTGATTCCCTCAGCAGCTGGTGACATCCCCAGCCAGCACCTCTAAGTGCTATCTATGCTGTCAGAAACCTGGATCCATGCAGTAATAAAATCTCCAAGACTTTTTTGTAAATTTTTTATTGAATTATTGTCTATTTCCTACAGAACATCTTAATCATTTTTTATACCGCTTCCCCATCGGCACCCTTCCATATCCTCCACTGGAATATATACATTCTGCCATTTGTGTTAAGGCCTATCATGTAAAGTTGGTGTCCCCAGACATCCCTCAGTGCAAGTTCATCCACTGAGGTCTAGTCAGCCTATCTAGAGTCTCTCCCTTTAAGAAGATCAGTAGTAATCAGCTGCTAATAGTTCTTCAGCTAAGATTGGGACCTACTGCCCATTTCCACAGCTCTGTGTGGGGTTTCTATCTTCTTGAGTTTGCATGGGTCTTGTGCATGCTAACACCATTGCTGTAGGCTCATATGACCAAGGTCTCAGGAGCCCATAGGACCCTATTTCCATATGATCATGCACTTTTTCCCTGGCTCTTACCATTTTTCTGCCCCCTCTTCTGCAATGGTCCCTGAGCCCTATGTGGGTGGAGTTTAATATAGGAGTCCTGTCTAAGGACCACACTCTGAAGACTTATTCTCTATGCTTTGGCCATTTGTGTCCTTTTATGTTGCATGAGAGGGCTTCATTGATGAGAATTGAGGGATGCATTAGTATTCTCTCTATGTTCCATGTTCTCTCTCCTTGTTCCACCATGTTCCATGAGCCTTAGGTGTAGAACCTGCATTGTAGTTGTGTCACTTAGGCTTAGGCAATTCACAGACAATCTATGTGTGACCAATTGTGGTACTCTGTAATAGTCTCCATCTGTTTCAAGAGAAACTTTGATGAATAGTGACTGGGACACTTGTCTGCAAATATAAGTATCCATATTTTGCACATAGTAAGAAATTACATTTTTCTAGGGATCTGACAGTCTTGGGATTTTCTTTAAGATTTATGACCTCTCCAGCCATGTGTAGTTGGCTATGTTTACAGTACCATACATGAGTTTCCTCTCATTGAGTGGGCTTTAAGTCCAATTAGGAAGCTACTGATTACCCCCAAGATAAAAACGCCACTACTACACAATACACTTTGCTGTGCCAGTCATTGTTGTGGTTAGGCCTTAAAGCTGGGGTTGGAACATCGCTTATTGTTCTCTCTTGGCAACTTGCATAATGTTCTCCAAAAGTATGAGAGCTAACTTTTAAGGGTGGTGGCTTTCCAGGTCAGCTCTAGTTCTAAATCCTGTGTCCAAAATATGTCCTGTCTTCAGCAATAGGGTCTTACCTTCTATTCTAGGAAGCAATCAAGGACTGTGGCAACAGTCTGGTAATTTTGGGAATCGAAGTACCCTGGCCAACAATCCAAAGAGAGGTTTCTCCTGTCTGGCACCATGGCACTATTTCATGTTATGTAGCCTTCAGTATACACGTAGACTCATGCAGAGATATTGCATGTGTAATTATTCAGTAGGTTTTTGAACTAATATGATTCCCTCTGGTTTTTACACTAGCTAGGCATTACATACCTCTCCATTCTCTCTCCCTGTCTAACCTTCCCTCCATGGCCTCCCCAGTTAAAGTATTGCCATTTCTCCCTTGATAATACCTGTCTCCTATGATCCCCCATCTCTTGAGCTCCTTTTTTCTCTTTACCCCAACAGTTCCTTACATAACCCTCCCTTTTCCCCCCTCCCATTTAAATACTCACATTTTACCCATTTCCCCCTTAATAACACTTGTCTCATAGTGTTCTTCCCTCTCATGTTCCTTCTTTCTCTTTACCTCCCTGGTTTTTTCCCCTTTTCTTGGCTCCTGCAGATATATATATCTCATAGGTATTTTAACTGCAAGTTTCTTTGTAGTAGGTGTATATATGAATGTGTCTAACTGTAAATAAGATATTATAAATATCCTGTAATTTCACACAGATAAATAGAAAGGTTTCAAAGAACTGTGCTTAATTTTCCTATTCTGTGTCTATCGTCTTCTTCTTGGAAATCCTCTTCTGTGTTCCTCACCTGAGTCTTGGATGTGTCAGATCCACTCAGGTGTGGGAAATAGAAGCAATGTTCTATTTCCTAACAGGAGAGAAAACAAGATTATCAGTACTCCTGTTTCATTGTAGTGTTCCCTCATACTTTGATAAAGAGGCTTCTCAGGTTTCATGACCAAAGGCATGTCCCTAGCACACTCAGTAAAAGAGGTGCAGCTTTAACAGTTGGTATTGTTTTCATCATCCTAATCTTCCTTTTGGACATTTAAGCATTGATTGCTTACCATGTACATTTCTTCTATCTTTCTTCAGTTATTCTACTTAATGATAATTATACACCATAAAATACCTCAGTAATTTTTTCTTCAGTGTTCAATTCTTCAATTGAGTGCTAATGTTCAATCTGCTCAGAGATACAGACTATGAGTAAAGTCAGATGTGGAATAATACTGCATCAGATTCAAAGGCCTTGCAGTAAGACTAGTTAATCATAAACAGCCTTCGTAGCCTCCATAACTCAGCCACCGAATTCACCCTTGGATGATATTTTAGTTACAAAGACACTTTATCTCTTTAATTGCTCTACTATCACTTTATTCATGCAGAAGTCCACATTATGTGGAATAAGAAGCTCGGGAAACAAAATTTACAAAGTACTGGTTTTTCCAAGGCTTGAGAATTTGGCAGGAAAGTCAAGAGATGTGTTTTAAAATGTCATGGGGAGTTGACTCTTCCTAAAGTGTAAGGGCAGGAAACGTTAAACGAACGTGACTCTAAAAGCAGGTCAATATTTACCTATTGGCCTATTGGATAATCTGTTCTTTGGAGAGATTGAAGATAAACAGTAGAATGCTCCCACAAGCAATCCTATTTGTACAGTATAGTTATATTTGCCCATCTGTGCCTTCTCTCACAGAAAAACTAGGTTTATTTAATCTGTAAACTTTTAAAGTATTAATAGTGTATATAAATAATTGTTTCATTAAGTTTTTAGGTTAGCATTCAAAGTAACGTGTTTCATTATGATACTGTCATACATATATGTCATTATGATTTACTCTGATGCGTTCCCCCCTTCCACATGCTCCTCTACCGCCTCTGGCTTGTCTCTTTCCTTCCCCAATAGTCCTCTTCTGTTTTCAGAGCACGTGTATTCTGTTACCTTATAAATAAATGTTTTAAAAATAATTTATATACTTATATATAACATAGTTTGAACAACCAAAAGATGCAACTATTTAAATCCTGTTTTTATTTGCCATTTTTCACTCAAATTGAAAGATGAAAATTTTCTGAAGACATAAATAGTTAAAACATTAGTTCTATATGTTCTAAATTAAATGAAATTAATAGTTCATGAGTAAGTGCTACATCTATGATGCCTATCTAAGTAGCCAGGCATGTTTCTCTATTTACAGTAGGAAGGTTGTAGAACTATACTGTAACTAACTAGAGATGACATGAGGAGAATAGCAAAGAAATAAAATCCTGTCATAGTTTTCATTTTCTATATAAAATTTAAAGACACATTCTATAATTTCTATACAACCAAATCTTTATTTTTATTAATAAGAGATTCATAAATTTATTATACTGTCCAATAATCTAAATATGCAGGGAAATTAAGTCAGATGCAATCATATCATCTGATTCTTTGATGCTAATTTTTTAGGCTCAGAAAATCTACTTGTGTAAGGTGCTTTCAGAATCTCAGATATTACAGTCTTGTGGATTTCTGTGTGTTTCTCTGTGCTATGATTCTTTTAGGTTATATATGCATAAACAATACAAACGAAGGTGTCAATGAGCCACCTGTTTCCCAGCATCTGTAAAGGCTTCACATCTCTGTAAAGGCTTCACATCTTTGAAGGCGGCAGCTCTGAATCAGTTTTTGGAGCACAACAGCTTTGGGGTAGAGCTTTAGCAGAATTTGCCCCTGGGGCTCCGCCAAGGATGACAGATGCTAAAGTAAGAAAGATAAGACTGAGGTGCAGGGTGGACATACCTATTGTATATAACAAACCACATGGAGGTTTGTTTCCAAGTACCACATCCTGCATAAGCAAAAGAACAAAATTAGATACTAAGTAGCTCACTGTTCTCCACCGGTAGATATAGATAGAGAATAATAAAACACCTTAAAGTGAAACAAAAACAATGGACAAAAAGATACAGCCTAGAATTTGCTGTAAAAAGGAATTCCTAAACTTTCAGGGTCAGTTCTCAACCATTCTGCTCTAATGCAACAGGAAAATGGAATACAGTACTCAGCCTCTGTCTGACCTGGTTTAAATGTCACCAGTCCAGAAACAAGACAAGCTCAGCCCCATAAGCTATTAGCTTGTTTGTGGTGTTACCCCAGGGAGATGTGTAAGCAAGAAGTCATTTGCCCTGACTTCCACACACACACACACACACACACACACACACAGACACACACACACACACGGAGGCATAGTTTTACTTGCATTTACCATCCTCTATCAACTCTAAATTTTCAGTTTTCTAATTTCAAAGTTTGTAACTCTTAGTGTGCTTGTTATCAAACTGAAACTTGTAATTAATAAGCAAGCTTTCATTCCTGTGGTCCTTAATGTTTTTTGATCTTTGGTATTTCCAACATCCTGTATATACTTTGGAAATGAGATACACACTAAACCAACTTAATGAGCACCCTATGGGGATGAGTAGACAGACTGAAAAGAGCAAGGGATAAGCTGCTCCTAAGGGAGTAACAGCAGGGAACGTCTTTAGACTGAGTAGTCCAGGCCACTCTCTGGAAGTGATATGTGAAGTAGGAGCTGAAGGTAATGAAGGAAACAGCAAAGTGTATACCTGCACTGAAGTCCAGTGTCTGCTGTCCTTCCTTTCACATGGAAGAAAAGCACGCTGGAGCTCATGGACTTGGGAATGCAAGGACATCAATGAAATGCCTTCATTTTCTTTAACTCAGAATCAATCAAATTACTATTGATCTAAGGAAGTAAGTTTTTAGATGTGTGTCACTTTTCTATTACTATAATCAATACCTGAGGTTAATCTACTTAAAAAGAAGAAAGGCTTATTTTTATTCACAGTTTTGGATGCTTTGGTATATGACCAATTGATTCCTTTCCTCAAGGCCTGTAGTGGCACAACACATTATGGACTGAGCACATGGCAGAGGAAGGAAGCCAGTCCATCTCATAGCCAGGTAAGAAAGAGACCTCCACTTCCAGCGCATGCTTCCCATAACCCGAGACCTGTCACTAGACCTGACCACTCCCAATAGCACAAAGCTAGGTTCTAAGTCTATAACACATGAACTCTGGGGACTAATAGTGAAAAGGGAAGTTGGGGATGTTTTCCACCAAGAAAGAATTTAAAATAAGCTTACATTTGGGGAAGGGTAAGCATTTAGTCACATTACTCTTCCTCACAGCCCTTTCCCACTCTTCCTTGCATTACCAGACTCTCTTCCCTCCTCTTCTCTCTTCTCTCTCTTCTCTTTTCTCTCTTCTCTTCTCTCTCTCCTCTTCTCTCTCTTCTCTCTCTTCTCCTCCCCTCCCCTCTCCTCCTCCCCCTCTTCTGCTTCTTTCCTTCCTTTTTTCTTTCCCTCCCCTTTCTTCCTGCTTTCCTGCCTTCCTGCCTTGTTTCTTTACTTCTCTCTTTCCCCAGACATACATATTGAGTTCTTCTAAAGCACCAGAACTTGATTAAAGTCTGTGAATAGATGTCATTCTTTCTAAGACATTTTTCAACCTTCAACATCTGTGAGCTTCAAATGCATCTCATGGTCAACCATCTTAAAATTAGCAGATTACATAACAATATTTTAAGAGAAACAAAATACCTTAAAGAAGGTCTGGTGAGATGGCTCAGTGGGTAAAGGTGCTTGCCTGACAACCTGAGTTGTAGACCCAGACTCCACATGGTGTAAGGAAAGAACTGAATTTACAAAGTTGTCCTCTGGCTCCACATGGCTGCCATGATGTGTGAACCTTCACACACATGCACATATACAAATAAATGTTTGAAAAGGTTTAAATATTTTAAACAAAATCTTAGTGAAATACAAAGAATAAAATGTCTGTAATGATTAATGAGAGGGCAGATAGCTGAATCTGTCCACTGATCTCAGGGCAAGCTGTTCTACCAAAAGTTTTGTGCTCCACAGATTAGTATTTGCTACATTTCATTGTTTTAATCGTTTTTAAAATGTGAAAATAATGGAAAATCAATAACAAAATTAGTTTAAGCTAAATCTTAAAAAGAGCATGTAGAACATTGGGGCTGGTGGCATGACCTTTAATCCCAGGCCATGGGAGGCAGAGGTGGGTGGATCCCTATGAGAACTGGGTGTGGTGGCACATGCCTTTTTTTTTCTCCTTTTCATTATCTCAAATTTAGTATATATTTTTAAATTATTTATTTAATAACCACATGATTAGAAGAAGCATTTCATTACAGCTTTAACACATTTAATAACAATTTCCAGAGCAAACATGCATCTCTTTCAAAATTGGCTGTAAATATTTAGGTTCACAATTGAATTAATATAATTATACAATATTGAACTCAGTATGAACCTTATAAGACACAAAACTGAATGAGGTTTTAACCTTTAAAAAAGATCTCCATTTCATTTTAAAATATGCTGTTTCATACAGAAAAACTCATTTTTAAAAAAATACTATTTTTATTTTATGTGTATGAGTGTATTGCCTGAATGTATGTGAGTGCGCCTCTGTCGTGCAATGACGTGGAAGTCAGAAGAGCACTTCAGATTCCCTTTTAACTGGAGTTAAGGACAGCTTGTATCTGCCATGTGGGTGTTGGGAATCGAACCCAGTCCTCTGCAAGAGCAGTCAGTGCTCTTAATTGCTGAGCTATCTCTCCAGCCCCGAGAAAACTCATTTTTAATGCTACTAGCACTTAGATGTTTGCACATACTCTCTAATCTCTATGTATCTGATTATTACTAGTCACAGTTGGTTATGCTCGAATCCTTGGCACCTGAATATGGATTTAAAGTCATCGGGTAGATTTCAATGGTAATGTTTTTCACCTCCACTAATTAACATGAAGCAAATTTGTATGCTTCTTCCTCAAATATAACTCTTTTTTAAAAATTTTGTATGTATTTCAAACAGAACATCCCAAACAATCTTATTCATCTATATACCCACTTCCAAAATGGCACCCTTCCATAGCCTCCCCCCTCACCCCGGAGCCCATATACTCTGTCGTCCCTACTACTGTCCACTGTGTTGTCGGCACCCCAGCCATTCCCCAGTGCTTGTCCATCTGCTGAACCTAGTCAGCCTATCTAGAGTTCCTCATTTTAGGAAGATCAACTTTTCCTCATCTAGCAGAAATCAGTTGCCAGTGTTCCTTTAGATAAGATTGGGGTCTGCTGTTCATTTTCCCAGTTCTATGCTGGGTTACTATCTGGGAGTCTCTTGGGCCTCCCTGGCCAAAAATTCAAAGGAAAGTATCTTCTGTCTGGCATTGTTTCTTGTTATGTAGCCTTTAGCTATACACAAGGACTCTTAAAGAATTATATTGACCCCTTTAATCTTTGGTTATACTTTCCTTTTGGGTGTTTAAGACCATACAGTTGGCCCAGATAAACCAATTTATTTTTATTCTTAAGGCTGTTTGAGGATCTGTTCCTCAGGGGTCACATGGGCCTGGGAGGAGCCCTTGCCTGCTTTCTTTTGCCAGTTCCATCTATGTGAAGTTAAGTCAAAGGTCCTACTCAATCGTGGCTGGCTTCGCTTGGAAGCATGGAGGAAATGTTTCCTCTGTGTTGACCCTCTTCTTTGTAGACTAGACACTGGTTCAAGTCCATTTGATGGGGTCTCCATGACCTCCTTGAACAAGAGGACAGGTGACTCACCACAGTTACAGGACATTTTGAGAGATGCTCATAGACCCCTGGAATTTATTCGACCTTGGATGGCAAGGAGCAAAAACTGTCCTTTATGTCCCTCTGACCAAATTAGTACAGGCCTCAAAGTATGACTGTTAAACATTCAAGAAGATTACTTCCACAAGTCTGGTCCTTTTAATTACCATGTGCCATGTGTATAAAGCTTGGGCAAAGACCAAACATTCTCAAATAAACCTTGCCTAGATATATATTATATTCCTTGAGCTAGTTGTATGTATAATTTGTCAGTACATTGCTTGATTAATATGGTTCCATCTGGTTTTTTTTAAAACCAGCTAGGCATATTTATCTCTCGCATTGTCTAACCCTTCCACCATGGTTTCTCCATTTAAAGTACCCTCATTTTTCCCATTTCTCCCTTAATAATACCATTCTCCTATGGTCCCATCTCTCTTGCGCTCCTTCTTTCCCTTTGTCCCTAAGTTTCTTTGTATAACCTTCCTTCCCCTCCTTAAAATAACCTCATTTTTATCCATAGCTCCCTTATTAACGCCTATTTCCTACTGTTCTTTTTCAGAATCTTTTACCTCCCTGGTTCCTTTTCATTATCCTTGTTCCTGTAGTTATATCTGGATACATAATCACTTACAGGATTTGGTGCTAGGATCCACATATGAGGGAGAACATATGTTGTTTTTGTTTTGTTTTGTTTTGTTTTCTGAGTCTGTGTTACTTCACTTAGTATAACAGTTTCTAGTTCCATCCATTTACCTGCAAATTTCATGCTTTCCTCTTTCTTTTACTGCTGAGTAAAACTCCATCATATAAATGAACCACATTTTCATTATCCACTCATCAGTTGAGGGACACTTAAGTGTTTCCATCTCTTAGGTATTGTGAAAAGAGCAGCAACACACATGGATGTACAACTGTCTCTGCAATAGGATGAGTTCTTTGGGTATAATTGGGTCAAAAGGTAGGTTTATTTGTAGTTTTTTAAGAATTCTCCACACTGCTTTCCACAGGGGTTGTACAAGTTTGCAGTCCCACCAGCAGTGGATGAAGGTTCCCCTTTCCCCACATCCTCTCCAACATTTGGTATCATTTGTTCTCTTGATCTTAGCCAGTCTGACTGGTGTAAGATGAAAATTTAAAGTGGTTTTAATTTGTATTTCCCTAATTACTAGCGATGTTGAATGCCTTGATGCTTCCTAGCAGTCTTTATTTCTTCTTTTGGGAACTCTGTTCAGGTCCTTAGCCCATCTTTTAATGGGGTTACTTCCTTTCTTGATACTTTGCTTTTTGAGTTCATTACATATTCTGGATGTTAAACCTCTATCAGATGTGTTGCTGGTGAAGATTTTCTCCCATTCTGTGGGTTTTCTCTTCACTTCCTTTGTTGCTTCTTTTGATGTACAGAAACTTTTTAATTTAATGAGGTCCCATTTGTTGATTTTTTACCTTGTTTCCTGGGCAATCGATGTCTGGTTTATAAAATCCTTTCTTACACCTATATCTTTTAGGTTATTTCTAATGTTTTCTTCTAACAGTCTCAGAGTTTCAGGCTTCACATTGAGGTCTTTGAACCATTTGGAGTTGATTTTGTGTAAGGTGAAAAATAGGGGTTTAGTTTCATTCTTCTACAGGTGGAGATCCAGTTTTGCCAGCACCATTTGCTGAATATGCTGTCTTTCCTTCAGTGAATGTTCCTGGCCCCTTTGTCAAATATCAGGTGGCTGAAATTACATTTACTCATATTTTGGTCTTCAATTTTGTTCCATTGATCATTGTTCTATTTTTGTGCCAGTACCATGTTGTTTTTATGACTAGAGCTCTGTTCATGTGGTTACTAGGGTTTCTTCTGGTGTTGATTTTAAGGTTTATTGTGTTGTGGTCTGATAGAATGCATGGAACTAATTCAATCTTTTTGTATTTGTTGAGGTTTGATTTGTGTCCCAGTATATGTCAATTCTGGATAAAGCTCCATGGGCCCTGAATAGAAAGGATATTCTTTGGTGCTTGGGTGGAATATTTGATAGATGTCTGTTAGGCCCAACTGGTGTATGGTATTGTTTAACTCAGATGCCTCTCTGTTAATTCTCTGTCCTGTTGACCTATCTAATGGAGACAATAGGGTACCGAAGTCCCCTACTATTAATGACTTAGGATTAATCTGGGTCTTAGTGTCCTGTAGTACTGTTTTTATGAAGTTGGGTGCACCAGAGTTTGGTGAACATGTGTTCATGTTTGTAATAACTTCTTGGTCTATTGTTCCTTTGATCACAATGAAGTGACCCTCTTTCTCTCTTCTTATTAGTTTTAGTTTAAAGTCTATTTTATCTGATATTAGAATTAACACCTGCTTTTCTCTTAGTACCATTCTCTTGGTATATTTTTTTCCACCCTTTCACCTTAATGTAGTGCCTGTCCCTGAAAGTGAGATGAGTTTCTTACAGACAACAAAAAGATGGGTTTTGTTTCTTAATCTATTCAACTAGTCTGTGTCTTTTGACTGGGGAGTTCCATCCATTGATATTTAAAGTTATTAATGAAAGATGTGTATTGAATTCTGTCATTTTTATTTCTGTTCACATTCTTGGTATAGCTGTGCATTTCCAGTTATACCTTTATTAAGTTTCTTTCTGTATCCCCTTGGGTATAGTTGTTCCTTTCTTCAGATCTTATGCTTCAAGAACTCTCTGAAGGGCTGGTTTTGTGGACATGAATTGTTTCATCCTTTTTATGTCATCGAAGATTTTTCTTTCCCCTTCAACTATAATAGACATTTTGGATGGGTAAAGTAGTCTGGGTTGGCATCTGTGGTCATTCAGAACTGAGAATACTTTGGCCTAGGCTCTTCTGGCTTTCATAGTTTGCATTGAAAAGTCAGCTGTAATTCTAATGGGTTTTCCTTTATACATGACTTGTTTTTCTTTTGCAGTTTTCAGTATTCTTTCATTGTTCTGTATGCTTAATGTTTTTATTATGATGTGCCATGGAGAGTTTCTTTGCTGGTCCTGTCTATTTTGTGTTCTGTATGCCTCTTGTATTTGTATGGACATGTCTTTCTTTAATTTTGATTCTGTTGAAGATCTGGTCCATAGCATCCTGAGATTCTTCTCCTTCATGTATGCCTATGATTCATAAGTTTGGTCTTTTTATGGTGTCACATAATTCCTGCATATTCCATTCCTGTGTTTTCTTAAATTTTTCATAATCTTTGCTTGAGTGGTCTAATTTGTCCACTTTATCTTCCAGTCTTGATATTCTGTTTTCCATTTCATTTATCCTATTGGTGAGGCTTTCTCCTGTTGTTTCTAATCGCCTTTCTGAGGGTTTTACTTCCTTCTTCATTTCAGCCTGAGTATTTTTCAGTATTTCTTTTTAAAAATATTTTATTATTTTTATTTTATGTGTATGCATGTATTGCCTGCATGTAGGTAAGTGCACCTGTATTGTGCAATGTCCACAGAGGACAGAGAAGCTGTTGGATCCCTTGGAACTGCAGTTATGGACAGTCGTTGACTGCCATGTTGGTGCTGGGATTCAAACCCAGGTCTTCTGCAAGAACAGCCAGTGTTCTTATCTGTTGAGCCATCTCTCCAGCCCTCTTCAATATTTCTAGCTCTTTCTGAATTCATTCAGAAGTTTCTCCTTATCTTCCTTCAGTTCTTTGATTTCTTTGTTTGTGTGTTCTTTAAATTCACTGAATTCTTTTATGATGTTTATAACTGTTCTTTTGAGTTCCATATCCTATGTTATCTCTGGGGGGTTCTCATTGTACTCCTTTAGAGGATTATTGGTATTTGGTGGGGATATGTTATTTTGGCTTTTCATGTTTTTATTTTTTTCTCTGTGACTTTGAATGTGGATTTCATTTGTAGTTTATGAATCTTGTGTGAGACTCAAGCCTTCCTTTGTTGAGTTTAGGTCTGCTTCTTTTTGTAAACTTTGTGTGCCTTTGTGGTTTACTTGTTAGGCGTGAAAAGCTGGTTGGTCTAGGCTTCAGGTTCTCTCTTTTGATTTTATATTGGAGTGTCCAAATTGCTTTCATTTTCAGGAGTGCCCACAGAGGCCCAAGTCAGGTGAGGATCAGTTGCTCTCAGGCTTTCTCCTAAAGTCTGAATTCTTCCAGGAAAGATGCTGGTCCCAGGAAGCTGGTGGCTGTGCTACCCATGGATGCAAAGGAAAGTGGAGGTGGGAAGAGGCTCTGAGGGCTCCTGAGGAATACTGGGAGGAACTGGGTTGGTCTGGATGCAAAGGATCAGGAAACAGTGGGTACTCTGGGCCAAGAGGTCAGCCCAGGGGCCTGGGGTGCCAAGACAAGAAATTGGCTAGTACCCAGGCCAGGAGGAGAGATTGGGGTGGGGAGCTGGGAGGGTGAATTAGGCTGTGGAGTTAAGATGAGGTGGGCACCACGGGACTCACCCAGGAAAGATGCTGGCACCAGGAGCCTGGCGGCTGTGTCATCCAAGGACAGAAAGGGGGCACACACCTTTTAAACTAGCACTTGGGAGGCAGAGGCTGATCCCTGTGATATCAAGCCCAGGCTGTCTACGTTGAGAGTTCAAGGCCAACAGTAACTACAGAGAGACCCTGTCTCAATCAATCAGTCAACCAAACAAAAACAAACAAACAGTGTCTAGTGATTTGGTCATTGTGAAAAAAGCACCTGAGAGTGAGTGGCTTTGTGGATTAATTATGGAGAGCACATAGAAAACAAAAAACAAAGCAAAGTAAAATACCTACATGGCCAGGAATGCTCTTCCAGGTGAAAAAAGGTAAGAAAGAAATGAGCCACAGCTTCCATATTTTCTGTAGAGGAGTAGGAAAGAATAGTAAATGTCCAAAATCAGGCAAAAATAGGAAGCAATTATGATCCATGCGAGGTTAAGGGTATGGGTTTTTATTGGAACCAGTGAGGGGAAAATGGACTATAATTCCAGCAATCCCGAGTGCTTCTCAGTGCTAAGACAGGGGAACCCTGCCAAAACCAAAGCTGATGCACAGGAAAGAAGAGCTGAAACGGGAAGGAATTCACATTTCTTGCCCTCAATTCAGCCACACTCAAAGTCAGTCTGTAATGGACGGCCCAGCTAAAAAAGTGAATTCATTGGCTCTCAATTTGAACTTGGGAGTTTAAATAAGATTTCTCCTGTAATATAAGGACTCCTAACCAGTGTTACATTGCACAGCATATCCATCCAGGACAGAATGACATTTGCCCATGAGGATCTCCATCCTTGCAGGAAAAAGAGAGGAAGGAAAGGCAACAGGTGATAGCTTGTGCCTCTTGTCCTCTGTGAGCTTTGAGCTTTTACAAGCCTGTTTTCAGAGCCTAAGTTGTATGCTAATTGAGACAGAACTATTTTGAAGAAACAGAATGGTTGTTCTTTCTGCAGAAGCACAACAGCAAATTTGTTGAGGAAATCATCTCTAAGCCCTAAGCCTGATATGACTAGGGGAGGCTAAGACCATGGTTTCCTGCACTGCCCCAAACTCAAAAGCCATAGAGAGCCCTACATCTTACAATAGTACTTCACACCAGGCCTGGAAAGCAGACTCAAGCAGAAAGATAGACTGAAAAAGTTTAAAAAAATTTTAATAACTACATGATTAGAAGAAGCATTTCATTACAGCTTTAACATACTCAGTAACACATACCAGAGCAAAGATACATCTCTTTCAAAAGTGGCTATAAAATTTTTAGGTTCACA
>NW_008335444.1:795352-800116 GCF_000622305.1 Nannospalax galili | reverse complement strand
TAACACACTCCAGAGCAACAGTACATCTCTTTCACAAGTGGGTGCAAGTTTCTAGGTTCACAGTTGAATTAATATAGTTATACAACATTGAACTCAGTATAAGCCCTGTAAGACATAAAATTGAATAGATTTTAACCTTTAAAAAAGATCTCCATTATATTTTAGAATATATTGTTCCTTGAAGAAAGATTCATTGTTTTTGCTACTAACACTGAGATGTTGGCGCATGTATCTCTAATCTGTATGTATCTGATTATTACTAGTCATAATTAGTTGCACTTGGATCCTTGGCACCTGTGTATGTCTATAAAGTCATCGGGTAGATTTCAGTGGTAATGTTTATCACCTCTATTAATTAACACAATATAAATTTCCATGATTTCTCGTCAAATATAATACATTTTGAAAAAATTTGTTGATTTTTTTTTCTGTGTGTATATTACATAGAACATCCCAAATCATTTTATTCAATTCTACACCCACTTCCCAGATGGCAGCCTCCCATAGCCTCCCTCCCCCCACTAGAGCCCTTATACTCTGATATCCCTGCTACTGTCTACTGTGTTGTCAGCAACCCCAGCCATCCCCTACTATTTGTCCATGTGGTGAATCTAGTCAGCCTGTCTCGAGGTCTTTGTTTTAGGAAGGTCAGCTGTTCCTCATCTAGCAGCAATCAGTTGTCAATATTCCTTTAGATAAGATTGGGGTCTGCTGTTCATTTTCCCAGTTCTATGTTGGGTTACTATCTGGGAGTCCCTTTGGCCACCCTGGCCAACAACTCAAAAGAACAACTTTCCTATCTGGCATTGTTGCTTGTTATGTAGCCTTTAGGTATACATGTGGACTCTTTAAAAATTATATTGGCCCCTTTAATCTTTGGTTATACTTTCCTTTTGGGTGTTTAAGGCCATACAGTTGGCCCAGATAAACCAATTTATTTTTACAATTAAGGTCGTTTGAGGATCTGTTCCTCTGGGGTCACATGGGCTTGGGAGGAGCCCCTGGCTCCTTTCTTTTACCAGTTCCACCTATGTGAAGATAAGTAAAAGGTCCTGCTCAACCGTGGTTGGCTTCGCTTGGAAGCATTTAGGAAATGATTCCTCTGTGTTGACCCTCCTCTTTGTAGACTGCACACTGGTTCAAGTCCCATCTTGTGGGGTCTCCTCTGCCTCTTTGATCAAGAGGACTAGTGACCCACCACAATTACAGGACATTTTGAGAGATGCTCATAGTCCCCTGGAAATAGTCGACCTAGGAGGGCAAGGAGCAAAAACTGTCCTTTATGTCCCTCTGACCAAATTATTATAGGCCTCAAAGTATGTCTGTTAAACATGCAAGACGGTTAGTTCCATCAGTCTGGTACTGTTAATTACTGAGTGTCATGTAGATGAATCATGGGCAAAGACCAATTGTTCTCAGATAAACCTTACCTAGACATATATTATATATTTCTTGATCTGCTATGTATAATTTGTCAGTAGGTTGTTGGAGTAATATGGTTCCCTCTGGTTTTTAAAACTAGCTAGGCATTATTTATCTCTCATGTTGTCTCACCCCTCCATCATGGTTTTCCCACCTAAGGTGCCCCCATTTTCCCCCTTCTCCCTCAATAATACCCTTCTTCTATGGTCCTACCTCTCTTGAGCTCCTTCTTTCCCTTTATCCCCTAGGTTCCTTGAATACCCTTCCCTGCCCACTCCCTTAAACTAACCCATTTTTTAACCCATGTCTCCCTTATTAAGGCCTGTTTCCTACTGTTCTTCTCTTTCAGGTTCTTTCTTTTCCTTTACCTCCCTGTTTCCTTTCCATTATCCTGGTTCCTGTAGTTATGTCTGGATACATACTCGCTTATCAGGGTTTTGTTCTAGGATCCACATATGAGGGAGAACATATGTCGATTTTTTTTTTCTGAGTCTTTGTTACTTCACTTAGTATAACAGTTTCTAGTTCCATCCATTTACCTGCAAATTTCATGATTTCATCTTTCTTTATTGCTAAGGAAAACTCGATCATGCCAATGAACCACATTTGCATTATTCACTCGTCAATTGAGGGACACTTAGGTTGCTTCCATCTCTTGGCTATTGTGAAAAGGGCAGCAACAAACATGGATGTACAAGTATCTCTGCAGTAGGATGAGTTCTTTGTGTATATGCCAAGGAGTGGTATAACTGGGTCAAATGGTAGGTTCATTTGTAATTTTTTAAGAGTTCTCCACACTGCTTTCCATAGGGGTTGAACAAGTTTGCAGCCCCACCAGCAGTAGATGAGTGTTCCCCTTTCACCACATCCTCAACAATATTTGGTATCATTTGTTTGGGGAAGATGAAATCTTAAAGTGGTTTTAATTTGCATTTCCCTAATTATAAGTGATGTTGAACATCTTTTAAGATGCTTCATAGCCTTCTTTACTTCTTCTTTTGAGGACTTTCTGTTCAGATGTTCCTTAGCCCATCTTTTAATTGGGTTACTTCTTGTCTTGATTCTCTGTTTTTTGAATTCACTATATATTCTAGCTATTAAATCTCTGTCAGATGTGTCACTGGTGAAGATTTTCTCCCATTCTGTGAGTTTTCTGTTCACTTCACTGGTTGCCTCCTTTGATGTACAGAAGCTTTTTAGTTTAATGAGGTCCCATTTGTGAATTCTTGACCTTGTTTCCTGAGAAATTGATGTCTGGTTTATGTTTTTCCCAATGTTTTCTTGTAACAGTTTCAGAGTTTCAGGCTTTACGTTGAGGTTTTTGATCCATTTGGAATTGACTTTTGTGCAAGGTGAAAGATCGGGATTTAGTTTCATTCTTCTACAGGTAGAGATCCAGTTTTGCCAGC
Source organism: Nannospalax galili (assembly GCF_000622305.1). Taxonomy (NCBI): domain Eukaryota; kingdom Metazoa; phylum Chordata; class Mammalia; order Rodentia; family Spalacidae; genus Nannospalax; species Nannospalax galili. The sequence goes on along the minus strand of NW_008335444.1, from coordinate 797,285 downwards.
ACCATTTGCTGAACATGCTGTGTTTCCTTCAGTGAATGTTCTTGGCCCCTTTGTCAAATATCAAATGGATGAAATTGCATTTACTCATATTTTGGTCTTCAATTTTGTTCCATTGATCTATGGGTCTATTTTTGTGCCAGTACCATGTTGCTTTTATGACTATAGCTCTGTAATACAGCTTAAAATCTGGTATAGTAATCCGCCCCGCCCCCTGCATTTCTCTTAGTGCTCAGGGTTGCTTTGGCTATCCGAGGTCTTTTTGCTTCCATATGAATCTTAGGATTTTTTTTTCCAATTCTGTGAAAAATATCATGGGGATTTTGATTGGCATTGCATTGAAGCTATAAATGGCTTTTGGTAGGATGGTCATTTTCACAACAGTAATTCTTATAATCCAGGAGCCTGGGAGGTCCTTCCATCTTCTGATGTCTTCCTTAATCTCTTTCTTTAAAGATTTAAAATTTTCATTGAAGAGGCCTGTGTGCTCTTTCTCTGATTGCTTGTTATTGGTGTATAGAAAGGCTACAGACTTGTAGGTTAATTTTGTAACCTGCCACTTCACTGAACATGTTAATAATTTCTAGGAGTTTTCTAGTAAAATTTTTGGCATCTATTAGATATAATATCATATCGTCTTCAAAAAGGGATAATTTCATCTCCTCCAATTACTCCTTTAATTTCCTTCTCTTGTCTTATTGCTCTTGCAAGATAAAAGAGACTTGATCAGAACCGTGTCTTGTCTCCATTTCTCTTGTCTCTTGCCCCATCCAAATCCCCACTCCCCACTCCAGGTACCCCGCATTGCTGACCCCGCGGGCTGAAGCATGTTCCCTCCAGTCCAATTCCCTCTAGGACTTTGAACATAAATGAATGTTGAATTTTGTCAAAGGCTTTCTTTGCATATATTGAGATGACCATGTGGTTCTTCTATTTGAGCTCATTTATATGATTTATGACGTTTATTGACTTACGTATATTGAACAATGCCTGCATCTCTGGGATAAACCCAACTTGATCATGGTGGATGAGATTTTTGATCTGTGTCTGTATGAGGTTTGCAAGTATCTTGTGAATATTTGCATGTATATTCCTCAAGGATATGGGTCTATAGTTTTCTTTTTTGGTTATATCTTTACCTGGCTTTGGTATTATAGTGATATTGTCTTTATAGAAGGAATTTGGAAGTTCTCCCTCCATTTCTGTCTTTTTGAATAAATTAAGTAGTATTGGATGTAGATCTTCTTTAAATGTCTGATAGAATTCTGCTGTAAATCCATCTGGACCTGGGCTTTTTTTAGTCCAGAGGTTTTGTATTACTGTTTCAATTTCTTTTTGTGTTATGGGTCTGTTTAAGCTGTTAATCTCTTCTTGGTTTAGTTTTGGTGGTTCCCATGCCTTTAGATATGCATCCATTTCTTTTAGATTTTCAAATTTAGTAGCATATAGGTTTTTAAAGTTTTCCCTTATAATATTCTGTATCTTTCTAGTGTCTGTTATGATGTTTCCCCTTTCATCTCTGATTTTGTGGATTTAGACGTGCTCTTTCTTTCTTTTGGTTAACTGGGCTAGTAGTCTATCAATCTTATTTATCTTTTCAAAGAACCAGCTCTTGGATTCGTTGATTCTTTGTATTGTTTTTCTTGTTTCGATTTCATAAATTTCTACCCTGATTTTTGTTATTTCTTCTTATCTGCTGAGTTTGGTTTCATTTGTTGTTGCTTTTTAAGTGTCTTGAGTTGCAATATTACATCATTTATTTGTGTTCTTTCTGATTTTTTAATGTAGGCACTTAGAGCTATAAACTTCCCTCTCAGGACAGGTTTCAGTGTGTCCCAGAGGTTTTGTTGTATTGTACTGTCCTTTTCATTTAGTTCCAGGAATACTTTTATTTCTTTCTTCATTTCTCTTTTGACCCATTCATCATTTAAGAATT
>NW_008335444.1:760944-794666 GCF_000622305.1 Nannospalax galili | reverse complement strand
ATGAGTATTGAATCCTGTCATTTTTTTTTGTTTACATTCTTGCTATAGCTGTACTTTTACACTTTATACCCTCATTGGAATTCTTTCTGCAACCCCTTGGGTATAGTCATTCCTTTCTTCAGCTCTTTGTACTGCTCCCAGAACTCTCTGAAGGGCTGATTTTGTGGACATGACTTCCTTCCGTCTATTTTTGTCATGGGAGATTTTTATTTCCCCCTCAACTTTAATAGACATTTTGACTGGGTAAAATAATCTGGGTTGGCATCTGTGGTCATTTAAAACTGGGAACACTTCGGTCCAGACTCTTTTGGCTTTCATAGTTTGCACTGAAAAGTCAGCTGTAATCCTAATGGGTTTTCCTTTATAGGTGACTTGTTGTTTCTCTTTTGCAGCTTTCAATATTGTCTTTTTGTTTTGTATGTTTAGTGTTTTTACTATGATGTGCTGTGGAGAGTTTCTTTTCTGGTCCTGTCTGTTTGGTGTTCTATATGCTTCTTGTATTTGTATGGGCATGTCTTTTTTTAATTTTGGGAAATTTTCTTCTATGATTCTGTTGAAGATCTGAAGATCCATGCCATTATCTTGGGATTCTTCTCCTTCCTATATGCCTATGGTTCTTAAGTTTGGACTTTTTATGGTGTCGCACAATTCCTGCATATTCCATTTTTGTGATTTCTTAAATTTTTTATAATCCTTGTCTGAGTGGTCTATTTGTCTACTTTATCTTCCAGTCTTGATAGTCTGTTTTCCATTTCATTCACCCTATTGGTGAGGCTTTCTCCTGTCATTTCTAATTGGCTTATGGAGTGTTTCACTTCCTTCTTCAGTTGTGCCTTAGTTTTCTTCAGTGTTTCTATCTCTTTTGTGAATTCATTCAGAAGTTCATCCCTGTCTTCGTTTAGTTCATTGATTTGTTTGTTCATGTGTTCTATTCACTGAATTCTTTTATCATGTTTATAATTGTTCTTTTGAGGTCCATGTACTGCATTATCTCCAAGGGGAGGCAGTTCTCATTGTACTCCTCTAGAGGACTATTGGTATTTGTTGGGGATATGTTATTTTGGTTTTTCATGTTATTATTTTTTCTCTTCGATTTTGACATGTGAATTTCTTTTGTAGTTCCTGATTCTTGTGTGAGACTCAAGCCTTCAAGTTTTGGTCTGCTTCTTTTTGTAAACTTCATGTGTCTTTGTGTTTTACTTTTTGGGCATGAAAAACTGGATCATCTAAGCTTCCTGTTCTTTCTTTTGATTTTATATTGGAGTAGCCAGATTGCTTTTGTCTTCAGGAGTTCCCACAGAAGCCAAGTCAGATGAGGATCACATGCTCTCAGGCTTTCTCCTAAGGTTTAGATCCCTCCAGGAAAGATTTTGGCCTCATGAATTCGGGGGTTGGACTGGCCTGGGGGCAAAGTCCAGGAAAGATGCTGGTCTAGGGCAGCTGGTGGCCATGCCACCCAGAGATGCAAAGGGAGATGGGGGAGGGAAGAGGCCCCAAGGGCTCATGAGGACTGCACTGAGGAACTGAGCTGGTCTGGATGCAAAGGATCAGGAAGCGGAAAGGTCAGTCCCTACATCCAGGAAAGAGGCTGGTGGGTTGTGCAGCCCAGGGAAGCAGAGAGAGGTGAGGGCCAGGCCGGGACTAGAGAGCTCCTGGGGACTGCAGAAGGAACTGGGTTGGTCTGGATGCAGAGAATCAGGAAGTGGTGGTTCCCCCAGTGTCTAGGGTACCAAGACATGGAATGGGACAGGTACCATGCTAGGAGCAGAGATGGGCAGGTGAGATAGGAGGGTGAATGAGGCTGGGGGAGTCAAGGCACGGAGGGCACAATTGACTTACCCAAGAGAGGGGCCTGCGGGTCATGCAGGCCCAGGGAAGCAGAGGGAGGTGAGGGCAGGGCCAGGCCCAGAACAGACTGAAATTTTTGTAACACATTTAAGGACTTCCCTAGGCATGACATTACTGCCTACCTGTGCTGTCAAATACCATGCCCTCTGGATGAAGGATGCCTTCAGGTTACCTCTGTCAGCTAAATAGTGCATATCTGGCATGATTAGGCATGTTCCAAATCTTAACATGCTGACAATACATGCATACACATAAAATAAAAATAATAAATAAAAAATAGCTACTACCAATTCATGTAATGTTTACTTTTTAAGACTACTGTATAACACAGTATTAATTTCATGCACTTTTTTTTTTACATATGTATTCCCTTTTCTTACCCTGAAAGTTCCTTCTTGCCCTTTTCCAGCCACACCTCTTCACTGTAGGTAGTTTTTATTACCATAGATTATTGATACATATTCTAAATGTTCTCATTTAAAGGAACCATACAGTATGTACATTTTTGCATTTCCCACCTCAAAGTGTAAGAATTTCCATTCCTCCACATCCTACCAACATTTGCTATTGTCACTCTTGCTAATTTTAGCCATGCCAGTGGGTGTGCATAGAACAAATAAGAATAACACATCATTGTAATTCAAGCTGAAGAATGCCAGCTAGGACTTTTGCTAGTGATAGTTTGTTGTATTTTCGAGTTAGTATTCCTCAAGTTCTCATCATTAGAAACTCACCCCATTAATTCCTCCATCACAGACAGTGAGGGAGGGACTCTAGTCCCAGTTCTCTACATTCTAATTCCAGGGTGCATATTTCAATTTAAGCAATGTATACCTTTGGGGAAAGATGTTTTAAGATTCTGTAAACCAGGTCAGAAGGTTTCTGGACAGAAAGTAATTTATTTAAATAAGGGAGAGAGTTAACATCCGAAAGAAGAAAAGAAATGCTGCCACATACATGTGCTATTGCATATCTTGGAAAAGAACTATATGTACACATGAGTATATAAGTGCCAGTACATTCATAAACCAATCACAATAGATTTCAAATGAATACAATTGGCAGCACTTGAGGTCTTGGGAATGTGTGCAGTTCAGTGGTTCTTACCCTGGTTGTACTAGACCCCATGTGTAGCTTCCCTGATTCAATTAGTTTAGGGTTGACTGTTGACATCGGTATTTTTCCAAAAGATTTCCACATCATCTTACTCAGCCTCAGTTGGAAACCACTGATTATCGATGTTATTGAGTTCCTATGTAACTAAAATGTCATATTAAGTACTCTTAATGGTACAAGGCATTAGGGCTGTAATGCTAAGTACTCCTGGAATATAAAGAAGAAGATAAATAACAAACAACAACATGCCTTACAGCCACCATAAATCCCACTGTCATGCTAAGTGCATGTGTAATTGATACTGGATTCAGTATTATCTGTGGGCATTGGAAGAATGCAAGAGAACCATCTTTGAGTATACACACATGCACAAACAGCATGATAAAAAGACATGTAAAGGTTAGAAATACATTTCACTTGTTATTGTAATATACAAAACAAGCAGTGCCCCCTATCAGTTTCTTAAAAGATCATCTGTATTAGAATCTCCTAGAGAGTTTTCTAAAGGCTTGTATCGTAGCCCTAACCTAGAACTGTGGAATTTCAGAGAATGGGCCTAAGAATTACAGGAATCTGAGTGTTTTACTAAGCTACCACATGACTTTAATACTTACAAAGTCAGTGATTTTCAAACCACTCACTAGATCACTTTTTTTTTCCATGTGGAAATGGTGTCCACTTGCATGACACAGGAAAGGCAGAAGGAGGGGTTTACTTTATTCAGAAATTGAAATGTACACATGTAAACACTTTTCCTGTAATATTGTCTTAAGTCATAATTGCCAGATTTCTTAGTGTACAACACTAATAGTCATTGTCAGTTGCAAGATTGGATATGATGTTGATTATATACAATGTCCACATCCTGCTGAAGGTGTCACTTAATGGTACATGTTTAAGACTCAGAGTTCAGTATCTAGCACCAAAAACAAAACTAAAAACAGAAAGAAATGGAAAAAATGCAAAACCATAACAACCCCACAGCAAAAGAAACTATTATCAACTCAAACAGCCTACAGAATGGTCAAAATTTTTCAACTCTACTTCAGACGGAGTTAATATTCAGAATGTACAAAGAACTGCAAAAGTTAAACACCCCAAACCAAAACTGGCAGTCAAGAAATGAGCTATTGAAATGACTTGACCATTTTCAAAAGAAACACAAATAGCCAATAAATACTTTTAAAAGTGTCCAAGAGACTCGACCATCAGGAAAATGCAAATTAAAAGTACTTTGAGATACCATCTCATCCCAGCCAGAATGGCTGAGATCAAGAAATTTGACAATAAATTCCAGTGTGGATGTGGGAGAAGGGAGCCTTTATTCACCTCTAGTGGGACTTTAGTACCTCCATTATAGAGTAAATATGAAGGTTTCTCAAAAAATATAAAGCCTACCTTGGGTCTAGGCCCCTTTTCCCTGCCAGAGAGCTCCTGACTAACCTGAGAAGTGTACCTCTCACCACTCACCAAAGAAGCTTCTTTTTGTGACAGATACAGACTATTGCAAAGTTAACAAAATGGGTCAAAAGCAGAGAATAAGTGTCTGTGACACATCTGCAATGCAACTTCTACACCTAAGGTTCTAAGACCGTAGTGGAACAGGGGGAAGAAAGGATATTAATGCATCTCTCAAGTTTCACCAGTGAAGATTCCTCACACAATAGATGGTGATTAACCCAGAAAGCCACAACTGGCCAAAGTGCATAGAATAAGAGAGTGCACACTCCTTGTCCCTGAATGGGACACCTATATCAAACCCCTGCACCCAAGGCTCAGAGACCATTTCAGAAGAGTGGGTGGAGAGGTTGTAAGACACAGAAGTGGTAGGTAACCACAAGGAAACAGAGTTTTCCAGACAGCTAGGAAGTGATTCATATGAACCTACAGCAATGGTGACAGCATGCACAAGCAAAATCAAGACAGCTTAAATCCCAGCAGAGAAGTGGGGAAATGGGTAAGAAGTCCTAACATCAGCTGAGGAACTATTGGCAACCAATAACTATCAGAAGAGGGAGAGTTGGTTTTCTCTAAGGATAGGTTAACCAGGCTCCAGTTCATGAAACACTCCAAAGGACATATGAGGATGCAAACTTGGCTTGATAAGCCTTAACATATATGACAGAGTACATGAAATCCATCAGGGAGAGGAGCTATAACAGGCATACAGATAGAGAAGGGGGTCTAAATGATCAAAATATGCTGTATGAAATTTGCAAAAATACAATTAAAATTATTTTTTAAAATATGAATATGGGGCTAGAGAGATGGCTCAGCAGTTAAGAGCACTGGCTGCTCCTGCAGAGGACCCAGGTGTGGTTCCCAGCACCCATGTAGCTAACAACCATCTGTAACTCCAGTTCCAGGGGATCCGATGCCTTCTTCTCACCTCTGTGGGCATTGCGTAATACAGCTGCACTTACATACATGCAGGCAATACACTCATACACATAAATTTTTTAAAAAAATACATGGATAGATACTGGAGAGATGGCTCAGCAGCTAAGAGCACTGGCTACTCTTGTGGAAACCTGGGTTCAATTTTCAGCACCCACAAGGCAGCTAATAACTTTCTATAACTCAAGTTCCAGGGGATCTAACACCTTCTTCTGGCCTCTGTGGGCATTGCACACACATGATGCACTTAAAATCATGCAGGTGAAACACTCATAAAATGTATAAAATATGCATAAATAAATAAAAATTAATATGAAATAAAGCAAGACAAAATATGAATTTATGAATAAAAAAGCTCCACAGCAGAATTTTTTTTAGTTAATAAGGGTAAAAGTATGTTTCTTTAAAATTTCAATTGCAAATGTTATATTTTAAATTTCACAATTTTCTATAAGTATGAAATACATGGGTGTGAAATTTATGTAATAAAAATATGGAAGGGTGGTTCTATTTTTAAAGAATTAAAATAGAACTATCAGATTACCCAGCTGTAGTACTCCTGATATAGACCCAAAGGACTCCATATTCTACGACAGAGGTATTCACATAGTGTGGGAGATAGGCTTGAGTCTAGGGTGATATTGCAACTGTCAGGGTCCAGGAATCCTGGCTCTGTAATCTAAAACCCAGTATGCTAATGAGGCATCATCCCCTCTATTCTGTGATAGGACGTTAAGTCTGTTATGCTAATAGGATGATGATAATGAGGTATCCTACTTGCTGTGCTGTGATTGGACCACTACCCCTATATAAGCTTGTGCCTTCCTGCAATAAAGCAGACCTGTGTCACTGAACCTGGTCTCCTGTGTCTGAATACACCTCCACTGACACAGTCTCCTCACCAGCCCTGGGGTCTGGGACCCGGCAGAAGCGGCGATGACAGGAGGCAGCACAGGGCAAGCAAAAGAGCTGCAAGCAAAGCATCAGGCAAGCAGAAGAGCAGCCTCAGCCCAGGACCGGCAGAAGAGTGGCCTCAGCCCAGGGTGAGCGGAGGAGCAGCCTCGACACCTGTGAGAACAAAGGAGCGGCACCCACGAGAAAGGAGGAGCGGCCACCGCTGGTGGTGACCACAACATAGCTTTGTTTATTGTTGCTCTATTCACAGTAGCAAGGAAATGGAACCAGCCTAGATATCCATCAGCAGACAAATGATTAATGAAAATGTGATGCGCATACACAATAGAATTTTATTCAACAAAAGTGGAATCTGTGGGAAAATGGATAAATCTGGAAAGTAGAAGTGACCCAAACTCAGAAGCGCAAAAGCAGCATGTTCTCTCTTGTATGCAAATCCTAGCTTGTAACATACACATGTATGTGTAAGAATGGGTGTAAACATCAGTAAAACCTAAAAATTGACAACAACCAAGAGAGGGTAGAAAGAGTTTCTGAGGAAGAGGGGAAGCAGAAGGGCACATGTGGCATGAGAGTGGAAAGGAGACAAAGAGGGAGGTTGCAGTAGGGGAGGGAGAGAACAGGGATGGGGGAGAGATGGGGGAGAATCAGCAAAAATATACTTTTTTGATGATGCCACAATAGTATCTAATTTATCATTGTATGCTAACTTAAAAACAAAAATAATCTCTTAAAAACCATAGCAATCCTACATCCCCAGCTGTTAGATGTACTGTTTTTCTTCCAATTTCAATAAACATATCAGAAAGGCATTGAGTGGATGATGTCATTTAAACATCGAACATATATTCTGTTATTTCTGAGAGAGCGTTTGGAACAGCTGGAGGATATGCAGCAATGGTCATTATTTGTAAGCCATCGCATGAATTACCACCTAGAGGGGTTCACAGTTTGAACATTGGATCAAGCTGCTGTCTTTTTGTTGTTATGTCTTTGTGAAACTGAATTTGGGGAGATTTCTTAGAGTAAACAAGTGTCAAGCAAAAGTATATGCAATTAACATAAACAAAACATGTGTTTAATATGGTTCTGAGGTGTAAGAAGTTGCACTACAAAATAGATATGTGTATATCAATAGTAAATAACTGGTTATTCAAGGATAAAATAAAAATCATTTGCTTTTTCAAATTATATATATATATACTTTTTCAAAAAATTATTTAGTTCTTATGACATAATACCATACTATTTAACCCACAGATATACGAAAATTAGTACTCACCAGAGAGATGCAAATTAAAACACAATGAAATATTACTTGACATTAGAATGAACAGCTACTGTTTTAGAAATCTAAAAAATGAAAAACAACAAGTATGGTAAGGAAATGTAGAAAAGTGTATTCATGCACACTATTGTTGAGAATATGTATTAGTACAGCCATTTTGGGACTGGGTATGGGGGTACACACCTTTAATCCCAGCATTTAAGAGGAGGAGGCAGGCAGGTATCTATGAGTTCAAGGTCAGCCTGATCCACAAAGTAAAATCCAGGCCAGACAGGGCTAGATAAAGAGACTCTGTCTCAAAGAATGTTTTTGGAATTTATGATGGCAATAACCCTTGCCTTTGCTTCTCACTCACACCTCTTTTCAAGCACCAAGAACTTTCCAAGGACTTTCTTTCCTCCCTCTGTCAGTTACACAAGTAAAGCCACTGCTACAATTTTGGGGTCTTTTAGATAGACTTACACTCCCAATTCCTCTATTCAGCTCCAAGAAGCCAGATCCATCATCACTCCGATTTCCTAATGGCAGTTAGGGTTACCTCTTGAGAAGGGAAACTGACAAGAACAGAAGGTAGAAGCTAGCTGGACAGGCAGCTCACAGCTGGGACCCCAAAAGCAACAGTGCCATAAATGCCCTTGGTTCTCCACCCAGGCAAGCAGAAGGGAGCTCTGGCTTCTTATGTCCTAAATGAGCATTCTTCCTGGAGGCTACACATGAGGGTGGGAACTAGAACTCCACTGATCCCTTCTGATGGACAGCTTTGAAACTGGATCTCTATAGGCTGGCCGGGTGAAAATGAGTTATATCAGTTCCACAATCTCAGTTCATCTCTTAGATGATTTTTGGATTACCTCTTCAGAGTGGAGAACAACACAGCAGTGGTAAGACCATTAAGGGAAATCTCTGACTTCAGTGACCTGCCTAAAGGGCTAACCTCAGGAAGGCAGGACCACTCCAAGAAAGATGGGTTCACTGTAAGCCATGCCAAAGAGATAGGCAGAGTAATTATCCCTTTAATGAAATAATTCGTTTTTTCTTCCTAGAATTCCTGCCCCTTATCAAAGTCACTTACAGGGCTAAAGTTTGCCCACTTTCCTGAATTACTCGCAAAAGTCTAACTCTTCCCTTTCTTCTCTGTTCAAAGGATGTTTTCCCTACCATTCTGGGCTTCCTTACCCTTTCTTTAAAGCTCCCTCCTTACCATGTGGCTGGCATCTTTTCTGGCTTAGCTCAAAGGGCATGACTACTTTTCCTTTCCCAGTCTCCTCTGGGCAGCTGCTGAGATTTACAGTTTGAGTGCCCTTGGGATGTTGTTTCATTTTGTTTTGTTTGTTTTTTTTTTTTAATAATAAAATTAAATTGCCAAAAAGGGTCAAAAAAAGTTGAAAATTGTTTTTTCCTGACTTAAACTTGTTGATTTATCCAACAAATGTTTATTGATCACTCACTACATATTGCAAAGCTCCTCTGGGCAGCTGCTGAGATTTACAGTTTGAGTGCCCTTGGGATGTTGTTTCATTTTGTTTTGTTTGTTTTTTTTTTTTAATAATAAAATTAAATTGCCAAAAAGGGTCAAAAAAAGTTGAAAATTGTTTTTTCCTGACTTAAACTTGTTGATTTATCCAACAAATGTTTATTGATCACTCACTACATATTGCAAAGTATCCAGGGAGACACACACACACACACACACACACACACACACACACACACACCGATGGATGGTACAGAATGTCTTTCCTAAGTATGCTTTCTATTTACCCACACAGAAACACTTCTACAAAATGAACTATTTACTTATGAGATCTGCCTTCTGTAGCATGTTTAAGAATGCTCTTTCCCAAATGAATTAGAACAATTGATTCTACTTCATTGTTATTTTTTACTTCCAAAATTATGTAGATTTATCAACAATCCAAGCAAACTTCCGATGTGGTGTAGTGTACAATTTAAAACTGTCAGTACAGGAGAAAGATAATGTAAGTGGCAGAGGAACCAGAAGACAGCGTCAGGGAACAATAGTACGGCCATGTTCCTTGACAGGCAGTCAGTTCACCTCTAAAAGAGATGCCTTTAGAGGTGCTGAGAAACAATGAAACAATTTTTTAATTCCATAATCCATTTTTACACCATAAGATAAACATTCTTGGGAAAATTCTACTAGGTATCTTTTTCCTTTTCTTTCTTTGAAACTAAACAATAATTTCAGTACTTTCAGTGGGAGACTACAAGCACCTCAGTAAACTAATGAAAAGTTAATACAAGAAAACTTAAAAGTGATTATTGAAACAATCATTTCACATTTTACCTCACAGCTAAAGATACTATGCCACTGGTGGCATGGGCCAAAGGCAGGCTGAAACATTTTGAGGTCTTCAAATATTTCAAAGTTCCTTGCCAAAAGTTATGCATCATTCCCATTTTTTTGTGTGTGATATTTTTTCAATGAGGCAGATTTGGACTTAGAGCAAAATATTGAAAAAGAAAACATTCTCTTTGATTTTTTCCCACTGTTCCCTAGCTAGACATTGAACTATCAAGAAAACAACAAAAGCAGAATGAGGGTGGAGGATGAAGAAAAAGAAGGAAAGGAAGAGAGGGGGGGAGGTGAAAGAGGAGTGGCCCATAGGATACCTACAGGAGAGCTGAGGTGACACTGTAAAGGTGCTCAAGTTGAAAGCTGAAGTTGGTGTTACAGATACGGCTGTCACACCAACTAATGTCTGCAGAACATGTTCAGAGTTGATTGGTTTTGTTGTTCTCCCAAGGAACTGAAATGCTTAGAACAGAAAGCATTTTAGAGTTGTCAGTCTATGGAGTTCTTATATCATTCATCTCAATAAAAGAACAGTTCTAATAGTAAAGTTTACATCTTATAATTTTAAAAAGAAGTTTAATGTTCTTAAAAATCATACTAACATGATTATTAAGTATTAATGGTCCCTCCAAAAGAAAATTAATATCTTCTTTCTCTAGCAAAGTTTTTGGTCCTTGTGTAACTTTAATAGAATTTGAAGTCAAATATTGTAATTCCAGAGAGTCTAGAAGACTAATATACTTACTACATGCTTTTTCAGTACAGGTAAATTGTGATTTGACTGACACTTAAAGCCTCAACAGCCTTTCTGAGAACATATTCACCAGAAAATATAGTAAACAAGTAGCTAACACGGTAAGGGGTTCCTTTTGCCAATTTTGAAAATTATACTCCATCAAAAAGGCTGAGGGTGCTAATGCCAAACTAGTTCTTTAGAAAACTGTCTACGTTCCTTTTTGGTTTTAATTAATACAGGTCTCTTTGTCCCAAATCCATTTATCATCATGGTAGCACCATCAAGGCTAGCAGAACTGATCACACTTGCTCCCCCAGGCAGGTGGTAGTACAGTTCATTAATTTTACAGGCAGCACAGCCTCAACAGCACAAGTCAGTCAGTTGGCGGTCACCATCCTCACTGAATAGTGGACTGTTACCAGGTCAGACCAATGCTTTTCAAGTGTCATCAGAGCATATTTGAAACAATATGCTTCAGTGTGGTAAGGTGGAAATAGCATTATCACACATTTCTTACCAAAATGGCATTCTACACCACAGATTAGATAAACTTGCAAGTTTCAAAGGAAGTGACTGACATCTATTACTCAGTGCATTTCCAGATTCATAGCAAATAGATTTCTGGAGTCACAAATTGAGTTTCAGTTATACTTGAGAATGTTTAAGGTTTTTAAATAGCATAAGCTCAAAACTTGTTCTTTCATATACATAAATGTCATATACTCTACACATGCATTTGAGGTGCGAGAAAAAATTACAATCAACTGGTGCATTTTCTTACCTAAAGACATGTGGGATGCTATTCTGAACCTATTTTGCCTCCTCAAATTCTACATTATTCTGCATGCAATTTACAGGTTTCCTTCTGGATTAGCATGTATGGTGTTCTCTTTACTACTAAGCATTTGTAGTCATCTGCCAATAATTCAAGTGAACCCCTCACCTCTTCTTATGCTTCAAATAAGTCTGTGTTTGGAAAGCACATCACCCAAAAGCTGAACCAAAGAATAGGAACCTAAAAATTTGTGGAATGCTAATATTTGGCAAAGCTAAGAGGTATACCTATGGATACAGATTTTTCACCTGAAATTTGTGATCATAAAAATAAATTTAGTAAGAAATTTTCTTCAAAAATATTAATATTTATTTAGTTATATTATTTTTATTATTAATGACTTCCAACTTTCACTATAAATTCTTTCTCTCAACAATAAGAAATATATTACCAAATTTCTTTTTTAAAATATTTTATTTATTAATTTTATGTGTATGTGTGTATTGCCTGCATGTAGGTAAGGGCACCCATATCGTGCAATGCCCACGGAGGACAGAAGAGGCTGTTGGATCCCCTGAAACTGGAATTACAGACAGCTGTAAGCTGCCATATGGATAATGGGATTCGAACCCAGGTCTTCTACAAGAACAGCCAGTGTTCTTAACCACTGAGTCATCACTCTAGCCCCAGATATACATAACCAAATTTCTTATTACATACTTTCTCTATGTGGTCAACATTTTCTTGTTAATTGATGTGTAAGCCATAAGCTATTTTTCAAAGCATTCTGGTTTGAAAGTCAAGGAGTTCAGAAAGGTGTATAGTGAAACCCCCACCCTCCATCACACTGCTTCCCCTAGTCCTATTCCACAGTGATAACCATTTATAAATGTTTCTGGTTTGGGCCCTTCTGATACAGAATCAGATTTTATGTCTTGATTAATTTTATGATCTTTCTATCAACTTTCTTCTTCAGTAAGCAAGGGTTTAGGTAACTAAGCTCCACTCACCCTTCTCTGAACATTTTACTATCAGTGCTTTATTCATTCAGCGTCCCAGCCAACAATTAGTTGCTGATTTTCTATTTTAGGCTTTGGCTCATGCCTGAATATACCAAATAACAAAAGACACAAAATCATTGCCTTTAGTCTTTCCTTTTGCAGTTCTGAAGGTCAAACCCAGGGCTTTGAGCATGTTCAGCAAGCACTTTACTAAGGAGCTATATTTAACTCTAGTCAAAATTTCTGTCTCACTTAAGACAAAATAAACAACATAATTAAGTAAATGACATGTAGTATTATGTACAGTACAGTTATATGATGATTAGAACTGTGGAAAACTATAAGGCAGAGCAGGTAAGTGGGACTAGGAGTACTGAAGGACAGGGTGAGACATTTACAACAGAGAAATCGTGAAGCTCATCTGTTGGCCATGCAGGTACCTGGGGAAGGGTGTCCTGCCCAAGACAATCAAGTGCTGCCATGGGATAAAGGCAGGCGGGAGTTTAGGGATTTGATGCCCATATTTGATAAGAATAAAGAGGCCACATAAGAACAGTGAGTGGGAGAATGAGGAGAAAATAAGGTCACAGTGAGAGAGGGCCAGCAGCTCAGTAAAGATCATGGAAGGCTCTTAGAAGGCTTTGGGCTTTCACCCTAAGTCATCTGGGAAGTCTATATGTGGTTCTGAGTAGAGATGTGACAGTATCCTTCATACAGCTTGAAGGGATCTCTCTGGTTGCTGAGTTTGACTCCTCTGCTGCAGGGACAGGGCCTGAAGCAGGGATTTCATCTAGAAGCTAGTGCAGGAGTTTAGGGCTGACTATGATGGTTGGGGTGATGATGGGAGTGGTAGCATCACTGGGCAGTTTTCACTTTCTGTGCAATACAGTTATTTGAAAATAGAACCAACAAAATTTCTGATGAATCTGAGTCCAGATGTAAGAAAATGTGGGGTTAGCCATACTACAATAATTTTAGTCCCTTCATTCTCCAATCTTCTTGAATTATTGTTTTATAACATGCTGTATTTATACTCTCATTAGTGTTCTGTCAGCATAGTAAGCATCTCATCGCCTCTTGTCACATTTGAATGGTATGTTTGGGGAAGAACAAATACTATGACTCAGCCCTTGCCAGTGCAAGAGCCTCGCTCAGCCTCGCTTTCTGTGAAACTACAATAGAGGCATGTGACCCAGTTTCTGACAATCAGGCTCACCTCTTCAGACCTCAGTGATCGGTGATAACAGGAGAGGAAGAGAAACAGGCTGCTCAAGGACTGTATGTGAGGAGGTCTATGGATGGTAGTGGGTGTGCTAGTTCCTGGCATGGCCAGATGGAGCTCCTGGCACAAAAGTGTGATTGGTTGAGCAGGAGAAGCTGTTTCTTCTAGTGCTCAGGGGACAGCACCACGCATTTTTTTTTTTTCAATCAGACCTGTTCTACAACATGCTTTTCGGTATTACTCTTGGAAACAGCCTTGTGCCTTCCCTCCTACTCCCACTTAGCCTTCCCAAAAGTAAATTTTGACTGCTAGCTTTATACTTTACTGATTTTTCCACCCTTATGCCCTAATTGCCCTTGAAAGTCTTCACCTCCAAACAGCACTGCATTTGGAGTTAGATTCTCTACGTGTGAATTTTAGGGGTACACAAACATTCAGTCCATAATAATGACACATTTCCAAATCTTCTATGCTTTATCTATAAAGTAATTCCAGAAGTAAAAAATCAGTCACACTTAAACTATAATTTCATCATGTAAATCTTATTTCAAATCCAATTAGTGTAGCAAAACTATACTAGATACTTTTTGTATCCTGAGTTCTTTGTTTTTTTGTCAATTCCTGTCATTGTTGATGCTGTTGTGTGTTTGCACCCATGGCCATGGTGTGTGTGTGTGTGTGTGTGTGTGTGTGTGTGTGTAGGTCAGAAGACAATGTTCAGGAGTCAGTTTTCTCCTTCCACCATGGGTTCTGGGGATTAACTCAGGCCATTAGGCATGGCCTAATGTGCTTTTCCCGCTTAGCCATCTTGCTGGTCCCATTCTGTCATTCCTAAGCTTTCTTCATACCTTAGGAATATGGTCAGTTCTCTGGGATCTGTATTTTCCCAGGAACTTACCAAAATTCTTGATCAGAACCGAGTGTGACTAGTCTGTTCTGTACCTTTTAACCCTCTCCATTTTCCTTTGTTAGAGTCAGTGGTTCCCGCAGTCCCTGCCCCTCGTTTTTTGTTTCTTTTAAGAGTATATACTAAAAAAATCCTAAGGAAGGCAATTTGAACATTTCTTTTCTAAAAACTGATATGTCTAAAAGTCTATTTTTCCCTTTGGTGATTTTTGTTTTGGAAAAAGAAATTTGAATTTTAAATAATTTCCTTTCTTGACTTTGAAGTCATTATTCAATTACCTTTTAGCATCTATTTATTGATACCCTATAATTCTCATTCTTACGAATGTGATTCCCCCCAAAGAATTCCATGAGGTAAGGTGTATTTATTGTCCCCATTTCACAATAAGGAAAGCAGGGCAGAGAACAGACTTGCATAAGATTACACAAATAGGCACAGTCCAGAACTCCAGTGTGGGCAGGCTGGCTCTAGAGAAAACATTCCAAACCACCGTCTTGTACTAGCTCACAAATGCACAGTTTAGAAGTCAGTGTTGGTTCAAACCATGGGGAGTGAGAGAGCAGAAGGGTTTCCAGAAATGCAGCCAGAAGAATGCCAGTGTTTCTCCAGAGACAAGTGTCAGGAGCGAAGGGATGGTGGGGAGGTGACAGCAATAGTAAAGCCAAATGGCCTCTGCCTCTGCGCAGCCAGATCCAGTGGATGCTTCCCTATCAGCACCTCCTCCTAGAAACACAGTAATTTCTTGGTTTACTCAGTCCTGTTTCTCCTGGTTTTTCTGTTCCCTTTCCTACTACTCCTTCTTGGCCTACTTTGAGGGCCCATCTTCTGTTATATAGTCTCTCAGTGTAACAATTATTTAGACTGTCTGCCTTCCTCGTCCATTTCTCTCTCATCCATTTATAGGATGGCAAATAATCTTCTACTGAGCCCCACATTTATTTGATTGGTCTATATTCTTCAGCTGAATTTCCAGATTTATTCACGTAAGCTAAGGCATCTCAACATTAACATGCCCTGGTTGAAACTTCTAATGACTTCTTTAAACTAATTCCTTGCCCTCCTCCACACCTCTCAGTTAGTCTCTTTCCTTTACTTTTCATCTCAATGCCATCATTGAGTCTTGCCACTTAAACCTGCACAGTATTTCTAGAATCCATCCAACCCACAACACTGCTGTTATCTTAGCCTAAGTCTCCACCCTGTTGGATCTGCCCTGCTCTGGCCTCCTCAGTAGTCCCTGTGGTTCGCTGGTGTTTCCTTGCAATCCATGTTCCACTCAGCATGGGAAACCTTGAAGAGGTGCGCTTCTTGATGTGACTTCCTCATCCCTAAACCCTTCAATGGCTTATTTTCTCTTTTGGAATAAAATGAAAACGACTTTCCTTGACCACCAGGTCCTTCAGATCACACAGCTACTACTTAGAAGAGCTAACTTTTGTGTTTTTAAAAGATGACTTCAGGTCATAATGGAGAAAAAGATTGAAAGTGATCAAGAGTAGATACATAAAGATGTGTAAGCAAGGCTTGAGGAAAAGCCCAAGCTTCAGTGGGGAGCTGCTGCATTACCATTGGAAATGGGTTGAGAAATAGACATATATATATATATATATATATATATACTTATTTTTAAAAAGTGACTTAAGTCTAATACCATGAAAAGGTAGTCACAAAGAAAGCAAAGAAATGAGGTGGTTTGTCCTGAAGCCATTGTTTCTGAGCAAGAGCCCTGTAAACTATCCAGGTGGCTAGCAAGCAACTAACCGGAAGTATAGGCCTGAAGAGTGTCAGAAGATGTGACTGCCATGGATGCAATGTGAAGAACTAATTGACTTTTAGTAGCAAACCCAGAATCAGACCATTTCACTCTCTAAAATAGGACAAGAGTTCTGAAAAGCTGGGCAGAGAGTGACGTTCAAGTCAGAAAGGGCCAAAGAAAACAAACTCAGGGAGCAGAAAGTGGACTGGGCATTTCGGTTACTTTCCTTGTAAAAGCTGAAGCAGAGGGGGCCTCTGTATCACGTCCATGGAAACTATCCTGTTTGTGAACTCATTTGGCTATTTGCTCTCTTGATTTTTTGAAGGTCAGATAATAGCTTCACTTTAGCTTGATGCGTTGGACCTTAAACATGAGCAATTCCATTTTCATTAGGTCTTCTTGAGCCCTGTGTAAGAACTCTTGAAACAGCTGTCTTCTATGAATTTAACGTGACAATATATAGGTGATATTGAGTTTTAAAACATAATTTCAGGGGTTGGAGAGCTGGCTCACCAGTTAAGAGGACTGGTTGTTCTTAACACCCACATGGTGGCTAACAATCATCTGTAACTCAAGTTCCAGGGCTCCAAAGCCCTCTTCTGTCCTTTACAGGCACTGCACAACAGGAGTGCACTTACACACATGCAGGCAATACATTTATACACATACAATTTTTAATAATTTAAAATTAAAATTAAAACATAATTTCAAAAATAGTAAATGAAACAAGAGAACGGAGAGTAAGCAAAGGGGAGAAGTGGGGCCCAGCCCGAAGACTAGTGAGCAATGCCAGCCAGAATATTAGAGCAAAGTTTGCTTTTCACTTTAATGTTTCCATCTACATAGTACATTCTAGATGTTAATTCCAAGCTTTTGCTGACCTGGAAGGGAAAATTGCTTTTCTTTAATTTTTAACATGTATTTTTATTTATGTGCGTATGCATGTACCTGCTTGTTGGTATGTGCACCAATACAGGTACCTGCCAAGGTCAGAAGGATTCCCTAGAACTGGAGTTACGGACAGTTTGTTAGCCACCTGATGTGGGTGTTGGGAACCAATTCTGGGTCCTCTGCAAGAGCATCAAGTGCTCTGAACCTCCAAGCCATCTCTCCAATCCCTCTCTAACTATTTTAATCCATAGTTCTTTGATTTTTTGTAAAAACTACATACATTTTTGTATCTTTATTGATAATGAATACATACTCTTTCCGTGGACTAATCTGTTGCTATCCTAGTTTTTTAATATCATTTTTATGAGCTAGGAGGGAAATAAGCATGAGTATCAGTCCCTGGTAAGAACAGATCAAACCTCAATAAGTGAATCTTTCATTTAGATTTCCCACTTTAAGAGGTGACACGTTCTACTGACAAGACAGACCTGAAGTGACCAGTGTGAGGAAGATAGAGAGCTGGAAAAGTTAAGCTACTTTTACAAGATTATTCAAAAAACTGAAGGACTTGCAAGTTCATAAATATTGCCAGAGGTCTGGAGAGATGGCTAAGCAGTTAAGAGTACTGTCCTTACAGTTGACCCAAGTTCAGTTTCCAGTACCCACATCAGGCAGTTCATAACCACCTGTAACTCCAGCTCCTGATCCAATTCCTCTGGCCTCCACAGGCACCTGCACTCTCATGCAAATACACACATACGTATACATAATAAAAAATAATAAAAATAAAACAAACTTTTTTGATTTATTTTTATTTTATGTGTATGAATGTTATGTCTGCGTGTGTGTAAGTGCGCCTGAGTTATGCAGTACCTGCGGAGGTCAGAAGGCTTCAGATCCCCTGGAACTGGAGTTATAGATGGTTGCTAGCCACCATGTGGGTTCTGGATTTGAACCCAGGTCTTCTGCAAGAGCAGTCAGTGCTCTTAACTGCTGAGCTATCTCTCCAGCCCATAAAAATAAACCTTAAAAATAAATATGACAAATACTTCAGTGTGAAAATACAGGCATGGTTTGGAGCAAAACATCTGACCCATGTGACATTTTAAGAGTAGCTACACAGTCCTATGAAAGAGTATAATTTTTTTTTCTTTGTTAAATGGTGGCTTTCTCCATTTCAGTCACAAGCCACCTTTGAGTCAGGGTGGATTAAAGGTGAAAACAGACAACAAACAAACAAGAAAAAAAACCTCATATTCAGGTTTTCAAATCCAGGTTTTCAAATCCAAAAATAGGTCTTGAAGCCTGTGTCAATTACAATAGATGGGAAACTCAGGTTTTCCAATTCAAGAGCAAGGAGATCTAAGACCTAAAGATGATCTTCTCTTGATAAAGGAGTGATGTGTTGCCTTAATAACTAAAGTAAACACCCTTCCTGAGTTAACAGTAGAAACCTGAAGACAGAGGGACAGTGGTGGGGGTGAGTATTCCTGGGGTTCAGAGTATCCCAAATACCTGCTAGGGTGTAATAAAAAATAATAGCAGGCATGTCACTAGAGATCACATGTCCTGGAGTACAGGGCTCCATTCCTATTTCCTACTTGGAGGTGTGGGAAGAACTTTAAATGTTCATGATAATATGGGACAGATTCAGCAAAATGTGAACAATGGTACGGCAGGTGTGGGGAAAGAACTATTGAAATCGTTGTACATATACCATCTCACACACCCTCCTCAAGCTGCTGCAAGCCATACAGAACTGAGAAATGCTAGGGAGTGCCCATTGGTGAAGAGGGCTACATCTAAGAAAGGAGACAGGGTTGTCACATGGACTAAGCCAGCTGCAGTTGAATTTCAGATTAAAGAATAATTTTTAAAATTTATTTTATGCGTATGATTGTCTTGCTTATGTGTAAGTGCACCCAACTCATGCAATGCCCATGAAAGCCAGAAGAGGGCATCAGATACTCTAGCGTTAAGAACTGAGGTTAGCCACCTTGCCGGTGTTGGGAACCAAACTTGGGTCCTCTGCAAGAGCAGCCAGTGCTTATAACCACTGAGCCATCTCTCAAGTCCAAGAACAATTTTTAAAGAATATAATCATTGTATAGGAAAAACACTAAACTATTACTTGTAGATCTGAATTATACATATTTTCATTAACCAAAAAAGTGTAGAGTTAAACAATCTGCCAGGCTGATATATAGTTATGTTATTTTAAAAGCTAGGAAAGACCTAAAAATTGGTGCCTGGAAAAATTATTTTGCCTACATTAGAATGGGCATCAGATCATGTTTCAAATTAAAATTCCTCCTCACCAGTAAATTTATTATTTACCCTCGCTGTGTGTTTCTGCGCTTTAACTTTTTGGTTATTTATTTCTACCTCTAATGGCATTAAGAGTCTGCACTCTATAAAATGACAGGTGCAACACTACATGAGATGTAAGTTCATACTTGGCTTTAGGAATAAACAAAAGCATAAAACTGCCTACCTTCACTGATTGACCTTTCTAAATTACAAAGCCACAAAACCATCCTAACAATGTTTCATGAGATTTGAACTCCTAACTCCACTAATTACAAAGTCTCAGAAAAGACCTGACCTCAGAGTCAGTATTATTATTGGAAGTGACTTCAATTCATACCAAAAATATTACATAATCAATGTTTTATGTGTTGAAATGTGAGTTGTTGAATGGTCACTTGCCAACAGATTCTGTACAGCTTAAAATTCTCATCATTTAAAAAAACAGTCTAAAGACTAACCAATTAGAAAGCTTGCTAGAGCAGCCAATTGGGAAGCACGGTTTAATTCTCAGCATTCCATTAGGTTTATAATGTGCAATAAACCTTGAGGCTACTGCTTTTCACTAGCCCTGCAAATTAGCTTGTCTACATGCAGGCTGGAAACTGAGCCAAGAACTGGGTGTTAAAAGGAGTTAAAATGGTTTCTATTTAATCTGTAATTTCTGCCGACCATACAACGCCACAGATCGGAGCAAAATGAGAAAGATTCGAGCACCAACCAGGTCCATGCTTTAGAGTCTGTGGACTTTGACAGTGAAGGGTGAGCTCTGCCATGTAAGTTTATTGGCTGAGTGCCAGCATCCAGAGTCCCTCTTATTTAAAGTTCATCCTGCTTGAACTGTCTGTATTCTCTAATCTCAGTGAAGATTTGTGAAAAAAAATTACTCAGCACTGCATAGACACAGGGCATGATTTATTGTGTGGAGAGCTCGGTTTATTCTCTAAAGAATGTTTGTTTCATGGAAACACTGACTTCCTATACATTCTTGATTCTAGGGATTTAAGGCAGTATTTGGGGACAAAAACCTCAAAATGATATTACTGATATGCAAAATATAATATGTAGGCTATACAATAATAAACAAGTTTACAATAAACAATATTAAATGCATATTTATATTATAAATTTATTCTAACATCAGAAAATTAAGTTCACTTAACTAATATTTATTGAACTCCTACTTTTGTCAAATGCTGTTTCAACAAGTTAGCTTACAAGAGATGGTGAAGAGATGGATCTTGGATGTGTTTTAAATGTGCCCTAGAATTCAAAACATTGTAGTGAATTGGGTGACTTGTTTAGAAATAGTAGAGGCCTTAATTGTTAGTGGAAATTAAGATACTTGGGAAACAGTGAAAAAATCATGACCTTCATTTAATAGACAGATGATACCTATGTAGGAAACATCTATCGTTGATGTTGAATTTGAACTGCTGGGTAGTAGATGTGGCTTGTCTGCATGCCATCATTTTATTAAATTTTTCATGTGGGCTTTATTTTGTTTCTTTGCTACTCAAAACAATCCACTCTCTCATTTTACAACCTAGGTGGGGTCAGTTGAACAGTTTGGGGTAGCAAATGCCGCATCAGAATCTGCAGAGAAAATTAAAGAGGAAATATTCTTTTCTTGGAATTATCTAATGTAGTTATCTAGAGAAAGGGAACTGCATGAAGTTTGTGCTTTTTGATTAAGTCCTTTAAATATTATCAGTTCTTGTGTTGACTTCTATTTACTAGCAAGTTTTCTTCATTTGAAAGGGTTTTCAAACTACTTCTTTGGTCAGAAATGAAGAAGAGTCATTTCCAGTATCATCCTTTTTTCTACAATTAGTATTTCTAATCACATTAGACATGCTTGCAGTATCTAGAGAGGATGCCTGCTCCCTACAGCTATCATGAACCATTAACTTTAATTAAAATTTACAAGTCTAATGTTGTTACATCTGCTAAAAGCATTAACTTCCATGTTAATTACCAAAATGTTAATGTTGCATTAAAATAATGTTCCCTTTTGACAGTTCATCTATAGTTTAATTATTTATTTTGTTGGGGAATATGGTTTAAATTGAAAAGAGAAGACTATGAGGTTAAACTAAGAACAAAATAAGATAATATAGCAAATAAAAATGAAGGTACAAATATTTTAGTTCAGATAAAGTTGATGGGTGTTGTCTATTCCACAAAAGAAATACATCCTTTTGCCTTACGTGTGAGATGTGCTCTAGATTACTTTCTCTTTGCATTTAAAGTGAAGTAACTGCTACCATACCCCCGCCGTCCCGTTCCCGAGAGTTCTCAAGGCTACACAGCCCTTTATCCATAGTCATTCAAAAGAAAACTTCAGCTTCAAAAAGCAGCCTTCTGTGTTTCCTTTTTAAATATTTACATATTCTCTAAAACATATTTACTTCATTAATCTCTGAGCAAATTAAAATACTCAAAGGAAAGTCTCAATGATATTCGTGGAAGCAGTGAGCTACCCAGTGTGAATACTGCGAGTGAATCTCACATTTCATTAAAAAGAATTATATATTCTTTAATAATATTGATAGCATTTTCTTCTCATGGGCATTCATACTGAATATGCACTCTAATCATCGAAGTTTAGGTACATTAGCTAATTTTTCAAACGAGAGTCATCCTTCTACAGCAGGAATACACGTGCATTTGAGAATATGCTAATCCAGGTTACAGGTCACAAAGACCTTGCTTGTGTTTTTATTAGTGTGTCTGTAGCTAGAATTTTGCCTGGCATATAGCAGGCACTCAGTAACATTTGGTGGTTCATCAAATGCCATTTTAAATTTACTTTTTAATATAAAATATTATGCATTTTTCTCCCTATCATTACATAACTCTATAATTGATCTAAATAAATATACAAGTCTGTACTCGGTCCTTTCAAAATCATAAGCAGTTAGTTCACCCAGGAGTATGCTACTCCTAAATCCTTACTACATTCACATCAGTGCTATTCTTGAATCATTACTACACACATCAAATGAAGCTGATCATTTGGAAGAAATCCACAGAATAAAATTCTTTCTATATGAAGATAGGAAATTAATGATTTAAGTAAAAACACTCTAGATACTTCATGTGTAAGAAATTTGGATTTTCTTGAGTTGCTGAGCAGAGGACACAGCACTGAGTAGGTTCTCCTTTCATTATAGGTGCTCAGATCTGGGTATTTCCAAGTTCTTGGTCTCTTCTTCAAAGGACTAAAATAAAGGACCACAAAGGTTTGCAAATTAGCATGGGAGCTTTATTTAAAGCAAAGCAATTGGAAAGAGCACAATATACTGCAAGGGAGCAGCAGGCCACATGAGTGAAGGTTCACAGACCCCCAGTCATCGTTTGGTGCTTTCTTTTATGGACTTCCAAAGAGGAGTTCTGTTACTAGGATTATAGTGGGAGTGGTTCTCTGTTCTGATTGATAGGTCATCGACTCATTTTTCTGCTGCACATATCCCTTCCCACAATACATCTGATTTTAGTCACATGCACATCTAATTATGCATAGATATAAGATGGTAAGTAGGGGATTCTCCCTAAAAGTTCACTTGAAGACAGTTTACTTTATTACCCACGTACCCCAAATCAGTTTAGGCTAGATCAGCCCTCTTACCCTTTGACCAAGATTAACTGGACATACATCTGAATAGATACTGTCCAAGTTTGATGGTCAGTAAGGGAAAGAGCTTACTCAGTTGTTCAGAGTGGGGTGTACACAATAATGCAGGTAAGGCTTTCAGGCTGCAAAGTGGGTTGTTAGAAGAGGAGTGCATAAACTAAACCAAGCAGAGTCCCGGGTTACTAAACTACTTCCTATTCTTGGCTACCTTCCTTGGACTATTGCTGCAAATGCAGACTGGGGACTTGCAGCGCTCTCTCTAGTTCTCTCCATCCTTACCAGAGACACATAGCTGTATTGTTGTCGAAAGATTATGAATTATATATATATATATATCCTTGAGTTTGTTTACAGTTATGATTTATGAATGTCTCAAATATATTATCTATGATTATGTCCAATTTTGTTTCTCAAAGGCTCTGAAGCACTTAAAGCATGCAAAAGCTCGACCTGGGGGCTCATGCCTGCAATCCCAACACTTGGGAAGTTGAGGTAGGAGAATTGCCATGAGTTCAAGCCTAGTCTAGGCTGAAGAATAAGGGCCTATCTCAGAAAGGAAAAAAGGAGGGAAAGGAGGGAAGGAGGGAGGGAGGGATAAAAGGAAGAAGGAAGGAAAGAAGGAAGGAGGGAGGGGAAAATATCCTTAAAATATCTGAACCAACATAGGGGAAATAGAATGTTGGATAAAATTAAAGAGAACATAATTCAGATATGTAAACTCTAAGATCCATATTGAGTTGGAATTTGGCCTCAATTTTACCTCCACAATGGTAAAGAAGAGGGTTGGTACCATTAGTTATGAAGTTTTCAATGATCAGAGGAATGATAAAATAGATTTGTGATATTCAACCTAGTCAATTTGCTTTTCAAATCAGTGCCATGTTAACAGCGAAGCAGCCCCTCATCCCTTTCTCTGGCTTCTGAAGAAAGAGATTGGGTGTGGCTTTTTACAAAAAGACCTACTGAAATATAAAGTGGTTTCTCAAACAACAAAATGAAAAATTTCCTTATTATTATTGTTAAAATGAAATTTTGTGAATAATACAATATGTAAAATAGATAAGAAGTGAGGAGTGTTGACACATGGTTGTAATCCTAGCACTTGGGAGGTAGAGAAAGGAGGACCAGAAGTTCATGCATATTCAGCTACATAGTAAGTTCCAGGCCAGCCTGTGTTACATGATAATCTGTCTCAAAATAACCATTAATTCAAAAAGTACATATAAGGGCCTAGAAAGGTGGCTTCGCATTTAAGAGCCTTTAGACCTTTTGCAGAGTACCCAGCTTTGGATTCCAGTACCTATGTTGGGTGGCTCACAACCACCTGTAACTCTAGCTCCAGAGGGAGCCAATGTCCCTGACCTCCATGAACACCTACACTTGTGTGTACAAACCCACACAGACATTCACATACATAATTAAAAATAAAAAAAAACATAATTAAAAATGATAAAAGTGATGCTGTTCTCCTTGAACTAGATCCTAGGTGGAGGCCCTGCCTTTGTCTGACAGTGGCACACTCTCACTCCCTGGCTGCTTCTCTCTAAGGCCTCCTCCAGTGATCAGGTTTGAAATTGAGGAGTCTCTATAGGACGTGGCACCAGGTCTCACACTGCAAAAGAGAAACAGATTCCGGACCTGTCTCTTTGAGCTACTGTAAGTATTAAAAAGAGAAATCATATAAAGTAGCATAATGGTAATATTGATGATAACTGTTATTACTGCTATAGGACTAAGCATGGGACTTGGAATCTGAACCCTTGTTCTACTACTATGTGGCTATTTTAGATCTTGAGAAAACTTCCTTAACTCTATGAGCCTCGGTTTCCTCAAATGGTAATCAAAGATGATGAGATCTATTTTATAGCACAGATGTAAGATTGAATGATACACATTGCTAGTTATTAGCAGAATTAAAAATGGAGCAAAAAAACTTCTCAATACTTATTATACCATAGTACTATTTTTCTGCAACTAATGCCAATTTTATACTAATTGCTCTCTGATATCCAAACGAAGGGGACAAAAACTCAGAAAAGGGGCACTGCTCTTCTGAAGTACAAACGTCGCTGGGCGGGTCTCTACTTGTGATGTTTGAAACAGGGCCTGCTAAACATAGACATGCAGTAGTTTGTTGCATTGACTGACTTTGTCACAGACTCAGCTTATGAATGGCTTAATCAGCACTCAAATGCAAACTGAAAGGAAGAGGCATCACATAGGAACAAAATATATACTAGAGGAATGAGTATGGACAGACTTGGTACAGCTCACCCTCTGAGGTTTATGTAGAATAGGAGGTGCCAGGGAAGGGGTATACGGAACAGTCAAAGACAAGAAAAGCCCAGAAAGGATGAAATTGTGGAAGCCAAGGAAAGGAGATGTTGATGAGGAAAGAGTACGAATGCTGCCGGTAGGTCAGACAACAGCAGGTGAAACGGGTCCACGGGATTTAATTGCTTCAGGCAGCTGGTGAGTGTAGTAAAAGTGTGCCTGACAGGTGGCTAAGAAAGAACAAGTAAAGAACACTAGACCAAACACCTTTCTCTGTAAGTTCATATGAGCAAGTTTCAAGCCCCCTGGAAAACTGTTGCCTTGTGGATGTCCACCACCCCTGGCTCTTATAGTCTATCTACCCTATCTTCTGAAAAGTTCTCTAAGCCTTGGGTAGCAAAGTATTAATACAGGAGTCCTATCCAGAGACACCTCCTCTGCAGTCTCTTATTCTCTACATTTTGGTCAGTTGTGGCTTTCTGTGTTAATCACCTTCTGTTGCATGAGGAAACGTCACTGGTAAGAGTTGAGAGAGGCATCTCTGAGACACTTGTTCTCTGTGTGACCAGTTGAGGGACTCTGTAAGAGCCTCCATCTGTTGCAAAAAGAAGCTTCTTTGATGAGTGGTAAGAGGTATACTTGTCTATAAATATAAGGATATGTATATTTAGCATAAAGTAAGAAGCTACATAGGTTTTTCTCTAGGATCTATGACCTCTCCAGCCATGTGTATTTGGCTATGTTTAAACAGTAACAGTGACAGCATGCACAAGACCCATGCAAACTCAAAGAAGACAAAAACCCAGCACAGAATTGAGGACCTCAGACCCCGAAATGACTACAAGTGGAAGGTGATGAATCTTCTTGGGACAGTGCAGCGCACAGCCTGTCACGTGGTAAGGCCTAAGTAAAAACGTTAATATGAGTGGAGGTAGCTTGAGTGCTAGTGCAGAGGCCTCTGTGGCTCCACACTGAAAAGTTTGAGTCATATTTTTTATTGGAAATTTTCTATTTAAGCCTACTTTGCTTGAGGAGAGCTGTTGAAATGCAGAGTCCCAATGAGACTTTTTCTCAAAACAAAATGTATTCAATAGAATTGGCACCAGGGCCTGTGCTTGTTCCAAGTCTAGCCCCTGGAATACCTTTTAAGAGCTGTGAGCTGGACTGAGAGGTTGCCGTGGGGGAAGAGCTGGTAACCAGAGATGAGAAGAACAGAGCGCAGAGAGGGCTGGGTATAAGATGATTCATTCAGTGGTTACTGAGGTCACCAGGATGGAGACCAGACAGGGTGGAAAAGACCAGAGTCAGAGGCCATGGTCACTGATGAGTAGGGGAAGGTACAATGTGGAGGAACAGAGGGGTCTCCTGACAGAGAAGAGCGGGAATGAGGATGAGAATGCGATCTGCTGGCAGGGGCCTCACCAGAAGACCAGGTCCAGTGTGGGTGATGGGAGGCAAGTCAGTCACAAGAAAATGTAAGGGAGCATGATAGAACAAGAAGCTTCCATTTAAGAGGGCTGCTGGAAAGCTGTGTACTTAAAAGAGGTGTATGCATGGGTTAAAGTGCAGAACATAGTTATGAAGCATCAGAAAGCACTGGATCATCAAAGAGGCTCCAGACGATACAATGAAAAGTTGAGTGGGAATGTGGGTGAGAAAAAAGGAAATATAAAACATTATGGGATGGAGAACTCAAGAGGATAAAGCTGGCTAGAGGGGTTGACTTTTGGGTGACATAGAATGTAGGGTAGTAGCCGATCTTGAAAAATGTAAGCAACTAGACATCTTCCTCTTCACTAGGCATTTTGGTGGCTAGGGAAAAGCTTTAAATAGGAAAGATGGCCAACGGTTGATTGAATCTTCTGAAATTCCTGTCTCATGTATTATGCATGAATTTCCCAAACTTTTTCATTTCACAGTATTCTTCAGGACTCAGTAGTTTCTTGTTGGCAGTCTTTAGGGTAAAAGAAATATTTACAAGCTCAATTTACTAAACACATAGATCCAAACAAGTTACTAAAAGCTTATGGCTCAGGTCAGAGTACCTGCTGTAAAGTCTTATGACCCGAGTTCAGTACCTGGCCTCTACAAGGCAGAAGGAGAGAACTGACTTCCACAAGTGTGATCTCCACATGTCTGATGTGGCACAAGTACATCCCTTCACACATACACAAACAGCATAAATAAAATGTAATAAAGCAAAAATAAAAATAAGTTAGGTTCTAGCGATTTACTAATACTTGAAAAACAATGTGTAACTTGAAAAGTGCGATATTTTATTGATCATCTCTAATCACAGTTTGCAAATGGCAGGTGAATGTATCTGAGACAGGAACAACCTTTACTTCCTTTCCCATGCTGGTTTTCACATACTACTTTTCTTAATCACAGACTCACTCAAAGCTAGCTTTTCAAAACTAGCCTTATCAAGAGAAATGCAACTGGATCTGTGGCCAAAACTGTTAAGAGAACACACAGTTCTGATAAATGTCTCTGTGTTTGCTTCAAATGAAATATCTCACCATGCCACTGTGGTTTGATTCAGTGTTTCACCATATCTTGATGTACAGTTGGGAAACTGTGTGCTATGCTACAGAATTTAGATATTATTCATATTTAAGGACCCATCAAAGTGTTTTAAATAGAGCAAACACAGTTTTTAAAGATGTTAATGTAGAGAAATTATTGAAGGGAAGAAAGAATAAAGATAAGAATAGTTGAAAAGTTGTGGTAATAGTTCAGGAAGTATGAGCAGGCCGAAAACAAAGTGCTACAGTGGTTGAGGCAGAGGAGCGGTGGTGGTTTTAAAAGTCAGGCCTTGCACTCTGGAGGCAGAGGCAGTAGGATCTCTGTGAGCTCCAGGCCAGCCTGGTCTACATAGAGAGTTCCAGGCTAGCTGGGGCTACTGGGAGACCCTGTCTCAAAAAAACCAAAACAAAACAGAAAAGTCAGGCCTGCAGTTCTTTCGTATTCTACCCACTGACAAGTACTGTGTCCCATCTCCTTGAGACGGTCTCTGTGACTGCTGTGACTGACTGCTTCAACAATAAACTATGCTAGAAGTGCTCATGTGTGGATTTCTAGGCCCAGGAAACTGACAGTTTCAACTTCCTGACCTGTGGGCTGCTTGTAATAAAATCCATTTCCTGACTCTTGGTGTTTATTACTCTCCTCCTGCTATGAGAAGATCTAACAGACAGAGAGGCCCACATGGAGAGGGACATAGATTGCTGGGCAGTACTGCCAACCACTGAGTGGGCCACCTTGCAAGTGACTCTCCAGTGGAGTCCAGCCACTCCAGCTGATGGTTCATGGGGGCAGAGGTAAGCTGTGCTCTCTGATCCCTACCTAAATCTCAAAATAAATGATTGTTGCTCTAAAACACTAAGTTATATGGTAACTTTTAAGCACAATAGATAAATGACACCAAGCTAAGTTTATCTCAGGCATAAAATACATCAAAAACTGTTTGACCTAAAAGTGCTTTTATGTAAAGTGTGTGTTTCAGCAAACATTATAATATCATTGTTTTTATATGAGAAAACTCAGCTAGGTATTTTTCCAGGTGCCAAATTAGTTGGTGATTAATTAGAAACAGAGCAGAAGATGGACAGTGTGAAGGCAGATGGGGACTAGTTTGAAGTTTGGGGTGTTAGTGATATTGTCACATGATAGAATAAGTATAGGAGTATTAGAAAAAACAGAAAATTTAGGAAAAAAGCAAATTGGACTCAGGAGGAAGATGGTCCTTGCTACATTAGACTGTCAGTTAAGGGTGCCTCAAAGCATTTAGTATGGAAATCTGGAGTTCAAAAGATTTATAGGTAGAGATGTAGACAGGAAAAATAATAGAATATAACTGATGATTAAAATTTTGACAGCGGCTTAGACTACATCGGAAAATAATGTATATTTAGAGAGTAAGGAGGGAGTGAAATTATGGCTAGGCTAAGAAGTAAGATTTGAAGAAAGGAGAGAGGAAACTACAGAGAAGAGGAAAACTGATCATCAGTGAAATGGAATTCACAGGAGGAAGGATTTTCAAAAAGAAGAGATGAACCAATATTTTCAAGTTCTACAGACAAGTGGAATACACCTGACAAACAGGAGGTGAACTTAGTGACAGAGAGAGATGGTTCAGGAATCCTGGAAGCAGTTTGTCACGGCTTAAAAGTGAACGGGAACAAGGAACTGGGAACAGACAAGAGCAGCATATAAGGCATTTTGCTTTGAAAGCCACAGGAAAAGAATTACAACTATAATGACCTATGCAGAAAGCCATCCACTGCTGATGCA
Organism: Nannospalax galili; assembly: GCF_000622305.1. Classification (NCBI taxonomy): domain Eukaryota; kingdom Metazoa; phylum Chordata; class Mammalia; order Rodentia; family Spalacidae; genus Nannospalax; species Nannospalax galili. The sequence goes on along the minus strand of NW_008335444.1, from coordinate 764,983 downwards.
ACCTAACCTCCGAAGGTATTTCTGGCCCAAGTCACTGCTGATGTCAGCACAGTCCAGCCTCCTTTCACTTCGCAGCTGCTCCTCTCCTCAGCTGAGCTTTCTCCCTTGGGCTGGCAGGCAGCCTACTCTGAGTACTGCCAGTGCTCCAAGTCTTTAGACACAAAACCTGTTGTAGTATTCTTAATTTTCTTAATTAGAAAAAATTCCAAAGAATCTGATCGACTCTAATTTGTCCTGATACGGGTCACCTGTGCAGCAGGCAGGACTGGCACGATCACAAGGATGAGGAGATGCTAGTAGCAGATGCAAGAGTCAGTAATTACGGTGAATGTAAGCTGCCACCTTGACTTGCAAGCTTGCACCTTGCAAGCTTGACTGCTGGGGTGACAACACAGAGGCCTTGAGCAATAGAATTAGGAAAAGAGACAGATGAAATAGGGAGGCCGAAGATGTCCAAGGCAGATAGAAATAATGGAAGCACCGTTAAGGGAGGAAAAAGTTGACTGGATCACAAGACCAGATGCCAGAACTGGCTCTGAGACAGACAGGAAGAGGTAGGTGTGGGCACAAATATGACTTAGTCTGTGGATGGAAGAGCAGGAATTCCAGCCTCATGACTTCTATTATGTCTGTAATTTAAGAAGAAAGGTAATGTGGAGAGAATGAGAAGAAGGAGCTGTCTGGGGGGAGGAGTACAGTAGTTTCTTTGGGAAAATGGGAAAATTTGGACTTCATGATGTTAAGTTTCACTTGGGGCGTATAATTCTCAATTTTGACTCACTGTTGAATGTCATTAGGAGACTCAATGAATAAGACAGAATGAAGCCATCAGCTTGAGTAGCAGAAACTTAAGATAAAAATCTTAAAATATAAAGATGCTTTCACTAGCCTATTGGCTAGCACTGGAATCATTTTAGTGAGGAATTTATGTTGGGAAAATTGGTGAATACCAATTCAGGGTCCCCAGGCAGGTGGTGCCCTCCCTGTGGAAAAGCTGATCTCAGAATATTATGAAAGCAGGATTTTCTTTGTTCTTAGCAGAGGGGGCAATGAAAGCATTCACAAAAGAAAATAAACAGGTATATTCTTTTTATATGATCTTCAAATATTTAATAAAATTCATAAATTTTTGAAATACTTGCTACTGCAGCTGAATCTTTTTTTTAAAAAAAATTATTTATATTTATGTTATGTGTGTGTTTGCCTGCACTGCCTACAGAGGCCAGAAGAGGACATTGGATCCCTATAACTGGACTTATGGGTGGGTCTTAGTCACCATGTGGGTGCTGAGAACCAAACCTGGGTCCTCTGTAAGAGCAGCCAGTGCTCTTAACTGCTGAGCTATCTCTCCAGTCCCATGCAGCTGAATCTTGAAAGTCCTCTGAAGACTTATTCTTAAAGGTTTGGTCCCCACGGTGGCACTATTGGGAGATGGTGGAACCTTTGGTAGATGCTCCCCAATGGGAAGGCATTGGGTACTTGTCCTTGAAGGGGACTATATGACTTATTCCTTCTTTTCTTGTTTTACTTCCTAGTTGTGAGATAAGTAGCAATCTATGCTACCAGCCTCCTGCCATCACAACTTGGCATGTTGTGGAGGCCTAGTTCAGGAGCGAGGAATGGAGGGTCTTGAGGAGCCAGGAGATTGAAGAAGATTCATGGAGCCTCTGCCAAATGAGACATGCTTTATTTTCTCTGGGCAGGAGCATATAGTCTGCTAAGTAGGCAGTCATTGGTTAGGAGCACATGTGCCCTTAGTCCCAAGGACTTTTTATAGGAAACCACAAAAAGGTGGCTTCTTGCCCAAACAGGTACTATAATATTATGATTGCATCAATGTTTACTTTTGGGGTCCCCAGACATCCAGTGTCAGTCATAGCCCTCTACACATCTAACATTAGCCATCTTGGCTCATGCTGGAAATCCATATTAACACCATGTTGTCTAAACTTAAACAGGGCCTCATGGCTTTGATTTCGTACACATGCCCACCAGACACCCAAAGCAGTGGGTCCACTCAGTGTTTGAGAAGAACCTCGAAAACCATGAGTCGAAATAAACTCATTCTCTATAAATTCAATTATCTCAGGGATCTTATGATGCTGATGGAAAGCTGATTAATGCGCTGTGTGAAATCACTGTTTTGTGATTGTTTCAATATATGCTGGTGAAGGACTGTCTACAACCTTGTTGATTCAAGAAAACAATCAAGGCAGTGCTGTGAGTATGAAGAGCAATTGGAGATACCCGAGATTTTTATCCCCAGGAATAAGAGACAGTCTCAGGAATTGTACTTCAAGATAAATTGTTCTGGGCTGGAGAGCTGGCTCAGAGGTTAAGAGCACTGATTGCTCTTGCAGAGGACCCGAATTCGATACCCAGCACCCACATGGTGGCTACGAACTGCCTTAACTCCAGTTCCAGGGGAGTCCAAAGCCCCCTTCTGACCTCCGCAGAAATGCATGACACGGGTGCACTCACATACATGCAGGCAAAACACTCATACACATAAAATAAAAAAATAATAAAATTAAAAAAAGATAAATTGTTTTTACAGGGCATTCTCACAAGGGGAAAATGTATTTTTTTTCAGTCAGCTTCTTATATTAAAATAATATTAGAAAAGCAAAGTGATGTGTGTAAAATAAAATATAAAATGGGTTTTATTTTCTGTGTGATAACCATTTAGCTCAAGAAGTTATTATTTGGGACTCTCTTACATTAGAACATGTCTTCAAAATGTTTTTCTCATTTTTTTCATTCAAGGTTCCCTGTTTTTTTTTTTTTTTTTTCTTTCAAGGAGTCAGTACCTAGTATATAGTAAGAAAATAGTAATTATAATTGTTGAGTACCAATCTACTAGTAAAGACCACTGTTTCGAGTACTTTCCTGTTGCTGTGATAAAATACTGATGAAGTGTTTATTTTGGCTCACAGTTCCAGAAAAATATAATCCATCACAGAAGGGAAGACCTGGCCACAGGCTGGTCACGTTATATCTGTACTCAGGAAGCAGAGAGTAAACAAGTAGTTGAGCCTGGCTAGAAACCTGGAGCCCCCCCACCCCATGATCTCTTTCCTCCTGTGAGACCCCCCTCCTGAAGCTTCCACAACCTTTCCAAAGAGTGTCAACCACTGGGGACCCAGTATTCAAACACGTGAGCATGTGAGGGATATCTCACGTTCATGTCACATGCTGTCCTTTCATAGATACATTACTTTTGAGGTAGACAATATATTGCTGCAAGGTAGATGGATCAAAATTATCATTCTATGAATAACTTTGTTCATCTGAGAAGAGAAAATGGTATTCCACTGGTGGGGGTACTCACTTTGGGAGGTATTGTTTTTATCCAAATTCATTAAGAGTGCACTAATTACTCTTATTGTCAACTTGATGGGATTTATAATCACCATAGAAGTGCATCTCTGAATACGCTTATGAGAGTGTTTTCAGGAATGCTTGAGGTGGGAAGACCCACCCTGAGTATGGACAGCACCATGCCATGGTATAGGGTCCTAGACTGGACAAAAAGGAGAAAATGAGCTGAGCACGAACATCCATCCAGCTCTGCTTTCTGGCTGCAAATACAGTGCAACCAGCTGCCTCAAGCTCCTGATGCCATGCTTTCTCTGCCATAATGGACTGTACTTCAAACTGTGAACAAAAGAAGCTCTTCCTTCCTCAAGTTGCTTTCGTCAGATATTTTGTCACAGCAATGAGAAGACCAACTGATACCAAAGTTTATTTTATCCTCATAATAATCTGAGAACACACAGAAAGGTATTACCATTATTGCTGTAGCTTCTAACATAAGTGACTTGATCAGGGTCAGTAATGCAGAGCATCCTACCCCAGTTGTTTTAGGAAGAAGAGCATGATGAGAGGCTGGTTCTCAGTCCTCATGCAACAGGACTATAACCCCCCTTTCCCACCTTCCATTACAAGAGACCCTTCTGCTATGTACCATTTTTATAAGTTGTGCTATGATGGTAACAGAATACAGGGAATCAGAATCTGTCTTTTCAAATGGATCTAG
>NW_008335444.1:702463-760904 GCF_000622305.1 Nannospalax galili | reverse complement strand
TAAATTATTAAAGGAGTAAGATTTACCCAGATTTTCTTAATTGAACACACTAAAGTATGTACTTAGCATAGGTCAGCCACTTTCTGTGCAAATTGATACTTCATCAAATCTGTGTGGTTACAAAGAATCAATAGGCAGTGGTAGAAAAATATCAGAGGACGCTTCCTCCCTGATGGCTACCTTTCATAGTGCTGGAAGGTGCTAGATAGGTTACCAGGAAGTAAAAAGCATCAGCAGTGTTACTCAGCTGTGAACCTTACGATCTACAATACCAACCTGTCAGGCAAGATGTGCCCACTGGTGTAATGGTGACACAACTGTTGCAGCAGTAACAAACCTCCCTCTGCTTGGCTTTGAGACTTACTTTACAAGAAGAAATTCATACCTGGTTCTGTAAACCTGGTTAAAACCCCATGACTGAGGAGGTCTTAGGCCTAATAGTAAACTTAAACCTGTTCAGCCAGATTGTCATGCTGCCAAGCTGCCTTCTAGACATTTATACTTATCCTAGTAGATATGCTACTCCAGCTTTAACTAGAGAAGCTTCTCTTTACAGTGAATAGTGGTAAAGGCAGAGATGCACAGAAGCAGAGAGAGTGCTCCATTAGATGAGGACAGGAAGGGGATTCCACAAGGGGCACTTGCTGAAGAAAGCATCTTCTCTGTCCAGATAATTGAGCAGAATGAGTGAACCCAAAGGAAAACATTAAAGGAGCTCCCTAGCTAACCAGGTTGGGAGAACAATTCTTATTGTTTGAAGGCAGCTATTTGGACATTTTATTACATAGCAATAGCTAACTGATTAAAAAAAAATCCTAGTGGGGTGAATATGTTTAGGTGTTTGTGGAGCTGCCAGTGTTTCTGATTACTGAGGACCCCTTCAGATATGGAAGACTCTAGGGAAAACAATGGCCTTTTTTTGATTCTTTGCAGATATCATTGAAATGTTTATATTTAATGGCTTTTTCTGAAAATCACTTTTAAAGATGTGAATGTTTTTCCTTTGGAAACATTTAAACTACAAGCCATTTTTTTCTTAACAAATAGGAAAAGTATAATAGACATAAGATTGTGCTTTTTGGCAAGGAGAAGACTATTGGGAACATATATATAATTTCTGAAGGGCCAAGGAATGAATTGAGGTACACTTTTTACTTATATGTCTCTCGCTCTGTCTCTCTCTGTCTCTCATGCTCTCTTTCTCTCTCTGTCTCTCGCTCACTCAAGTTACATTTTTAGAGCTTCCATCTTGGGTAGAAAAGGTACACATGATGGTAGACTGATTTTCTTTTACATAGATCTTAGTGCAGTTAAGCATCATTTTCTTCTCTTTAATGTAGAATAATACTTAAACAATTTTCAAGGATAGGTTAAGAAAGCAATTTCTTAAGGGAAACCTGCTTTTGAAATAGGGCAGCCAAAGGCAGCCCCACTCCTGGGCTCTGTTAAGTTACACAGGTGTAATTGCCCAGAGCAGTTCTTCTAAAGTTAAGTTTACTAAAATGGGAACCTTTGGGAGCCTATCTTCTGGAGACAAATGTTTTTCAAACTTCTCATTTTATAATTTAGTTGTGTCTGGACTTTGCAGTACATAAATATTTTAAGAAGTAAACTATTGATCTGAGGAGAAACTGATATCAAATATCCAGTTTCTGAAAGTCACTCAAATTAAGGTAATTTTTTGCACATTTCAAACATTACTACCATTCCTAACTCATTCCACCCCCACTCCCTGAGCCGCTTCGCTCTTAAAACTGTCTGGAAACCAAACCATACTTTAAAAAAATTATTTTTATGGGGGAAAATGAAAACACATTTCACTTTTCTTTATGGGAGCCGGTGTAGCTTCCCATGATTCCTGCAAGGGACTGGAGTGGGCACAACCTCTCTGTCTGCCTTCTCTCCTCCAGGAAGAGTCAACATTCAGAAATCCCCTATTTCCTAGTTTAATTCCCCTTCGGATAGCAGCAACAAGCCCATGACAATGGCAAAGTCAACTCTGTTCAGTCAGTAGTCCCTAACTTTTAATCCCATGGGAATGTACGTATTGTCTTTTAACTCTTCCTGAGGGTTCCTAGTCGTGTTTCTATGGTCAAGCCCTGGGATTGAGTAAAGGTGGCAAGGACTTGTCAGAATAAATTACAATTTTTGGCAAGCAGCTGTGTCTCCTAGCCACTCAGGAACTAGAATATTGCCTTGTAAAACAGTGCAGCCCTTCTATTAATACCTAATTATAAGGCCAAATTAAGGACACTGTTTTATAGGCACTTTTAAGGCCCATGCATAGGATTTTCGTCTTGGAAACTTTCAAGAGATTTTCTTGGCTGCCTGCGGCTGGCTCTGAGGACACCAGCAGAGCAGGGCGGTGCCTGCTCAGGCGCTCCGATCCCAGAGTCCCAGGGAAAGTTCACGCAGGTTTCCTTCCCTTTGTCTGCTTTCTCTTTCCCATAAAGGAAAAGTTAATACTCGAACCCGAGCCAGAAAATCACAGTTCCATTCCTAAAACCCAGCTACATCAGGGATGGGAGAGAGCTCCGATGATAGAACCCTGGTGCTGACACCTCAGCTCTCTCTGTAAGGCACTTCCTGCAGGTAGTTCCGGTAGGAAGAGGGCTCCAGCCTTTCTCAGCTCACACTCAGGCATTCCAGCTTACTTTCTCATTATCACGAGTGCCTAACTTCACTCTAGCCTCTTACTGAATTTTGCTGTGGTATTCTGTAGAAGGATTGGGATGTGCAAGCTTTAAAAAAATACTTATTTTTATTTTATGTGTTTTGCCTGCAGGTATGTAAGTGCACCTCTGTGTACAATGTCCACAGACGTCAGAAGAGGTCATTGGATCCCCTGTCCCTAGAGTTACTAGGGTTTTTAGCCATCATGTGGGTGCTGGGACCTGAACCCAGGTCCTCTGCAACAGTAGCCAGTGCTCTTAACCATTGAACCATCTCTCGAACTTTCTGTTTCATGAAGAAGCTGGTACTTGGGAAAGGATTTGGGATGGCTGGTACGTTTCTAAAGGTCAAGATTTTATCTCTTCATTTCGAACTATCGTAGATTTCAGCATTTAATTTTTTTCAGTATCAACCGCCAAAAAGACTGCATTATAGCACCAAAACTTAGGTATAATAGACATTTACCAGAAAGTACATTTGAAATTTTACACTGATAAATGTTGCTGGCATGCCAAACAATGTTCAGTACATGAATGATGAGGATGTTTATTGAGGAGATATAACCTTGGTGTGAATTCAGGGCTCTTAGCTTAGGGTTATAGTCATAGAATGGACCTCCTGTTTTTAAGTTGTATTTATTTACTTATTCATTTATTCATTCTGGTGCAGGGAACTGATTCTGCTACTGAGCTGCACACCATCTTCTGACTCAGGTACTCTGTTCTCCACTCCTTGGCACTACATTTCCTAATTAGTTGCTAATTTAGGTTTGTAATCTAAGTTGCCTCACCATATTTTAGGGTCACATCACAATCTAACTTATTTCAGAAGGCAGTGTCCTAGACTGAGCACAGGTGACAAGAAAGGTGTTTTGAAGTTTTCTGATTGTACTTGTTCTCAAGAAATTTTATTTTGATGGGCAATTTGAATTAAAACTCAATCTGGTCCTTCAAGTAAGAATTTTATATTTAGAGTCTTTTCTCCCATTTTTAGATTTTCTTTTTTAAAAATTATTATTTTCATTTTATATGTATAAGTATATTGCCTGCATGTGTGGAAGTACACCTGTGTCAGGCAATGCCTGTGTAGGGCATCAGATCCCCTGGAACTGGACTTAACAGATGATTCTAAGTACATGCACCACCATGTAGGTGCTGGGAACTGAAACCAGATCCTCTGCGAAAGGAACCAGTGCTCTTAACTGCTGAGCCATCTCTCCAGCACCCCCTTTTTTAGATTTCCTATACTGGATTTTACTAAGCTGGCCTTGAGATGAGATCTTCCTGGCTTGGCCTTCTGAGTACTAGGATTGCTGGTGTATGCCACCAGGCTCAGCTTTTATATTTAGATTTATACTGGCATTTAATGCTTTTAATAAAGTGTTAGGAATATCTACTACAAATATATCAAATGGAAAAAAACCAAATATGTTGACTATCATTTACTAATTTTATGTTATGTGGAAAATGTATACTAAACAAGGTATATACATTGTTTTATTCAATCTTTATGACATTAGTAAGGACGATTTAGTTAGTCTCATTTTATAGCTAAGGAAACACCCTCTGTGATCTATTATCTGTCCAGTGCTCAGAAAAAATAAATAATGGAGTTAGACTTTTAGCTCTATAGATCTGAACAGAGAACCCTCAAGAGAAGAAATAGAAATTGCTAAGTAACACTTTAAAAAGTGCTGAACATCCTTAGTAACTAGTGAAATGAGTGAAATGTATATTAAAACTACTTTAAGATTTTATCTCACCCCAATGAGAATGGCTAAGAGCAAGAGAACAAATGACACCAAATGCTGATGAGGATGTGGGCAAAGGGAAACCCTCATTCACTGCTGGTGGGATTGCAAACTGGTACAACCACTGTGGAAATCAGTATGGAGAACTTATTAAAAACCGAAAATATATCCACCATACCCTCTGATTATACCACTCTTTGGCATATGCCCAAAGGACCCATCCTACTGTAGAGATACTTGGACAGCCATGTTTGTTGCTGCTTTTTTTCACAATAGCTAAGAAATGGAAACAACCTAAATATCCTTCAGCTGATGAATGGATAATGAAAATGTGATACATTTACACAAATGTAGTTTCTTACTTTATGCTAACTATATATCCTTATATTTACAGACAAGTATACCTCTCACCACTCATCAAAGAAGTGTTTTTTTTTTTTTTCCCAACATATGGAGGCTATTACAGAGTTCCACAACTAGTCAAACACAGAGAATAAGTGTCTGTGAGATGCCTGGCCCTGAGTGACACATCTACAAAGCAACCTCTACACTTAAGGCTCAAGGAACATAATGGAACAGGGGGTCAGGGGGATATTAATGCATCTCTCAACTCTTACCAGTGATGCTTGCTCAGGCAATAGAGGGTATTAACACAGAAAGCCACAACTTGCTAAAATGTAGAGAATAAGAGACTGCAGAGTGTGTGTCCCTGGATAGAATTCCTATATTAAACCTCTGCTACTCAGGGTTCAGGGACCTTTGTGGAAGAGGAAGACTGTAAGAGCAGGGGTGATGGATGACCACAAGGAAAGAGTTTTCCAAGTGACTAGAAACTTGCTCATATGAACTTACGGCAATGTTGATGGCATGCATACGTCCTATGCAAACTCAAACTAGATAAAAGCCCAGCATAAAAGTAGAGAAATGGGTTTGAAGCCCCAGCCTTAGCTGAGAAACTATGGGTAACTGATCACTGCTGGGCGAGGGAGAGTTGGTCTTTTTTTTAATTATTTTATTTTATGTGTATGCGTGTATTGCCTGCATGTAGGTAAGTGCACCCATGTCATGCAATGCCTGCAGAGGTCAGAAAAGGCTGTCGGGTCCCCTGAGACTGGAGTTATGGACAGGACAGTTGTTAGCTGCCATGTGGGTGCTGAGATTTGAACCCAGGTCTTCTGCAAGAACAACCAGTGTTCTTAACTGCTGAGCCATCTCTCCAGCCCCAAGTTGGTCTTCTTTAAAGGAATGACCATAGATAGGTTTACTAGGCTTCGGTGGTTGTATTCACACCATTTGGGGACATTTGGGGACATAAACTTGACGTGATAGGTCTTAACATATATGACCAAATGAATAAAATCTGGCTGTGGGTTATGGGGGCGGTGCAGATAAGAGAGGGAGGTCTAAATATGATGAAAAAGGGTCTTGTATGAAATGCACAAAAATTCAAATTGAAAATAAATTAAGAATTTTACCCTACAGATTCCACAATACCAACTTATTTTCATGTTTCTGTGTTGAAAATGACCTGAATATTACTTTCCTGTCTCTCTCAAGTTTGGTCTCTGGGTCAACAAACACATAATCTCCTATCTTAATAATCCATTGCCTACATGCAGGAGCAATGCAGATTCTGTGGCTCTTGGATGTGGAAGTAACCATCTACTGATTTTCCATTTTTATTCATCAGGATCCTTGATTGACTTAGTGTAACTGTTGTGCCTATTGGGACATATAAAAAATGTTGACAATAGTAGTAAGTCTCATTTATTGGAGGCTTACTTTGTTATAGGTACTGTCCTAAACTCATTGTCCTTTAATCATCACAAGAATCCTGTCCAATGAGACTTACTATCCTTTTTACAGATAACAGCACTGGACATTAGCAAGGCATATTTCATTGTTCAAGATCACAGAAAGGGGGAGTTAGTATTAGATAGATTGATAACTACACATGTTACTCACCTGTGGGAGATTCATATGGTTCTTGCATCTTAGGTGCTGTTTTATAGATATTTTAAGTATCAACTTGGAGCATGGATATGGAAAGTTCAACCTTAACAGGACAAAAGAAAGTCATGATAACTCAGATCTTCTAACTCACAGTTGCTTCAATATTGGTAATATCATAACAGCAAAGAACTACATAGCTGGTTCATGGTGGCACCAAAAAACTAAGAGACTGATGGAAGAATATGCAGGATACATGGACGTTTTACCGCTGATGCAACAAATTGTCACAAATTTAGTGGCTTAAGATAATAAGGAAGACCCCATTCCATCACCTGAGGATCACTCTAAGACCAAAAAGCTTGTAACCTGATAATACTGAATCATATATTATATTATACTGCATATATATATATATATATGTATATACTGCTTTTAGTTTCAACAAGCTACACTTCCTCTTCAATTTCTGTGGCTCACTACAACTTCAGGGTTTTTTGTTGATCTTTTTGAGACAGGGTCTCCCTGTAGCCCCAGCTGGCCTGGAACTTGCTATGTAGACCAGGCAGACCTCAATCTTACAGAGATTTGCCTGTCTCTGCCTCTAGAGTGTGGGATTAAAGGTGTGTGTCACAACACTTGGCTTACAACTGTGCTTTCCAACTAACAAGAAAGGCACAGTTTGAATGGCATGTGAGGAAATTAAGGAAGACCACGGAGTGGTGCATGTATCTAGAAACAGGTCAACCCTCCCAGTACTCCTAGAAGCCTGTGAAACCTACTGTGATTGTGCTGAACAGTGGATGATCCAAAATGAGTAAATAAAATGCTTCATTCTTAACTTGTACTTGGAGGTTCAGTTCACGTCGGGCCCTGGGATAAATATGTCCTCAGAAGACATCTTTCCTATTGAATGCCACAGCTCCAGGGCAACAGATGCTGATGAGTCTTGTGTCCTGTGTGTCACATTCTCAACCCAGGGGTGAATGGCTACCAGAGAGGAACTCAGAGAGCCTCCACCAAATCACAGCCAGTAACAACAGTGGTCCCAGAATATTCAAAGACAGACAAAGCAAAAACCTGTAGCTTAATTCCACTGCATTTCCATCTGATATTTCTGTTTTAGAAAGGGAAGGACAAGGAGAAAGGGAGGAGGAGCTGGGAGTTTGACAAGAGAAGACTGAGGAAGGAGAGGAGGGGGAAGAGGGGAATAGGAAAGGAGGGGAACAGGAGAGGAGGGGGAAGAGGAGGAGGAGGAGAGGAGGGGGAAGAGGAGGAGGAGAGGAGGAGGAGGAGGAGGTGGGAGAGGAGAGAGAGAGTGCTACAAGGAAAATATTTGGCACATTATTTTTAATTTTTGTTTTTTACTTTATAGAGGGAGGAAGCATACCATACACCACATACATGATAACTACAACTTTCTACATTATTATATGAACAAGTTGGTGGGTTCTAAGTCATCAATTGGGCCATCAGCTTCCATACACCCATGACCCTCCATCAACATATGATGGTAACACCACAAATGACAAATATCCATGTAGATTGCTCGGTCTGCAGAGACTTAGGCCCTGAGTTCTCTTCTAAAAATCTGTCTACCCTGTGCTAAATTCATATCTAATAGTTTCCTTTCTTACCTGATAACCTTGTAGATGTCTTTTACATTGTTCATATCTCATAACTTTAAATGGGAAGAATTTTAATGCTACATACTTATATATTTGAGGACTACCATAAAAATGTTAGTTAATGTGTCCTATTTTCAGATTATAGAATCAATCAATATTATTAAAGGTTATAATTAATGTAGACTATTATAGGCATTCTTTAGATTATTTTTTAGTAATTACATATAAAATTTTAGGGTTTCCTTTTCATTATGCAAAATAAAAATTATTTTCCTACTATTAATGAAAATTTCCAAACAGATTGTAACTAAAAGCAATTTTTTTTTCATTATTAGCTTCCTTGGTGATGTCATGTGATTTTATTTTGAGACTTTAAAAATCTAATCAATTTACCTGAGGAAAACCAGTATGAAACATCTTAAAGTAGCTTTCATCTAAAATATGTACTATGCCATTCAATGCAGTATAGTGCGAGGCAGTGTAACAGAGTGAAAAATCTACAACTGGAAAATCAAATAGAAATGGCTTCAACTGTGTCTTTACTGTGGATGTCTGTCTGTCTGTGTTTTAATTTATTCATAAGTATAACACATAAAATGATTACTCCAATAATTTCTATAAGCCTAAATAAAATCATGTATTTGTTAATGCATAAGAAAATAACCAATCTACAAATATTAGTCCCTCTGTTTAACTAGGCTTCATTATATGAGATTATCATGGATCAAATGCTTCCATTAGAAACTCAAACAATTCCCTTCCCCTTAGCTAGAGCTGTGGTCTCCTCATGTGAGCTGGAGCTGTGGTCTCCTTCCATGTGCCTGGGACTTTGGTCCATGAACCACATTCCTCTGCTGTGATTCCACATTTCTCTGTTGGTGGGCTGATGGTGGAGGATGGAGGACTTCCTGACTTGGAGGAGCAGTTTTAGACTTCTTGGGTGACTACATTCCCCATAATCCCCTCCTGCAAGGTCCAAGGATATGCATGGCAATGACTTTGCCTTTCTATTGGGCTTATGCTGGGAACAGGGGAGGTTTCTCTCATTTGTAGATTCTAGTCTTTGGAGGACTGATTCTCTAGAATGAATTGTCCACTTCCCCTGAAGGCCAGTTATGGTCATGAGTCCACATGTGGTCCAGGGCACTCAAACCTTGATGGTGGACCCTTTCCCAGGCACCAAGAGCTTTTCCATCATTTTTCTATACTCTTCTACTGCCCAAGTATACCTTCACCTGTGCTCTACAGAAAATGTAAAACACCTAATTGAACTTCTAGAGATAAAAATCTCAGTGTGAGAAGTTAAAAAACTATTTTAGCCTGGTGTAGTGGCACATGTCTTTAATCCTAGTACTTGGGAGGCAGAGGCAGGCAGATCTCTGAGTTCAAGGCCAGCCTGGTCTATATAGTGAGTTCCAGGACAGCTGGGGCTACAGGGAGACCCTGTCTCAAAAAGACCAAAAAAAAAAAAAAAAAACCCCTATTTTAATAACTAAACTGATAAAATTTTCAAACTAAAAATACACGATTGTATTTAAGAATGTAAATTTACAACTGTATATGTCTCTTATAAGTTTTGAGTATTTTTTACTGATAAATTGTACTACCAAGCTTCAACAATACTGTGAAATTTGTCACTATTGCTGTAATGTTAGGTTTAGCATTCAGTCCCTTTCCAAATTCTTCAGCCTATACCAAGTTTGTCAATGTAATCATGTTATTTTTTAAGTAAATGCTAATAAAAGTTTTTTAAATAAAAATAAAATTTGAAAAAGAAACTCACAAAAAGATGAAGTGAAGCACAGTAATCAAGGTTTCTTGGAACCCCATGGCCAGAAAAAACTTTTAATAAAAAGGCCAGGCATGGTGGCGGACACCTTTAATCCAAGCACTCGGGAGGCAAAGGCAGGCAGATCTCTGTGAGGTCGAGGCCAGCCTGGTCTACAGAGTGAGTTCCAGGCCAGCCAGGGCTTATGGGGAGACCCTGTTTCAAAAAGACCAAAAAAAATTTTTCAATGACAAATTGAATTGAACCCTATCTATTCCTAATTTCAAATCCACCAAGAAATAACTGGTCTATCAAAGACCAGACGCGGTCCCATTCTCCTTAGCACCAAGCTTGGTCTTCTAGTTGACAAAGAGAAAGTAAACATCATTCACTGCTGAGTCCCTCCTGTTAGATACCTTTTTTTATGGTATCTGGCTTAGTCTACCCAGTCTTTTCCAAGGGAAGCCTTGTGAGAAATGACAGAGCCTAGACTAGAAATAAGGTCTTATAAGTCCAAGCTCTGTGTCACCTCTTTTATGACTGCATTTTGTTAAAGTATTTTCACTTTCACCTGACATAACATTTAGGATATTCTCAAGAAACAAAGGTTAATATTGTCTTCTTTCCCCTAAAATATCCAAACCCAATTTCTAAGAACTTATGAACAGACATTCTTCATATTCACCTGTTATTATTTACAGTCATAGTACTTCCCAATAAAATGTCTCTACAGTGATCATATAATCCAAAATTTATTGATGGGTGATCCAATAATGAAAATCTCTAGAATGTGCCTAAAACAGTGTGTTTGCATCAATTATTGCATTGGTCTCACTGATACTCCAGCGTTTGGATTACTCCTTTGGAGCTCTGTTTTCTTTTCTCTACAGTGTGTACACAGTTATCTAAAGACTGCAGATATATTGCTATGGCTCATATATCATTGTCATGGACTTTTGTTTACTAAATGACGTTGTATCAAAATACTCCAAGCAAGAATTCTAACTAGAAGTGAAACAGACAAGCATGATTTAAAGAGGAAAAATAAACCCTGGGACTTGGGGAGGCGGCTCAGTCATAAACTGCCTGCCACAGGAGCATGGGGACTTCAGTTCAGATCCCCTGCATCCATGTAAAAGCCGGATGCTGTGGTGCAAGTCTGTAATCCCAGTGCTCAAAGTATGGAGACAGGTGGATTCCTGGAGCACACTGGTCAGCCAGCCTAGCCAAATCAGTGAGCTCCAGTTCAGTTGGAGACCCTGTGTCAAAATATAAGACAGAGGGACAAGAGAAATGGCTCACTGCTTAAGAGCACTGACTGCTCTTGCAGAGGACCTAGGTTTGGTTCCCAGCACCCACATGGCAGCTAACAACCATCCATAACTCTAGTTTCAGGGGATTCAATGCTCTCTTCTGACTTTCACAGGCATTGCATGACATGGGTGTATATGCATGCAGGCAATATACTTATACACATAAAATAAAAATAATAAATATTAAAAAATAATATGGAGAGTGACTGAGGAAGACACCTAAAATCAACCTCTACACATACATACACATGGGTGAGAACATAACATGCATACACTCTTGCACATGAACATGTATGTATACATACCCACATGCACACATACACACAAAATAATAAAACAATAAAAGAAACAAAAGAAAAAGTGGGAGATGTTCTAAAAGTTGGTTTAGTTGATCACCAGGTTCCTGAAACTTCTTCTAAACAAGGAGACTTCATTCTGAATATCATTGACAAACTGTCTTACTACACCTTCACCTAGCAATGCTAGCTCAATTCTGCTTGCCCCATGACACAAAAATGAAGAACAAGAACTTTCCAGATTCAGTTTGATCCATTCACTCCTTGTAGACAAAGTTGTAACCTCAGAGCAGAACTTGAAACTTGAGACTTTCTTATGGATTTCATCACTGGTGAGGAGAGCTCCTGGTTTGGCAATGCTGAACACATTTTTCAGTTTTTTAGTGGGAAGTGTTTGCATGCCTGACTTAGCCAAAATGCATCCCAGGTGCTTTTGGCATCTCATTTTTAATATCTCTTTCCTTGCCACATTGCTGGCATTACTCAGCATCTCCTCCCATTGTCTGAAAGTTATAGCAGAAGTTAACAGGTTGGAAATGTGGTTAGCAATGTGGCGTGGCTGCTTTCAGTTGAAGTGTTAAAACTGCCAGTAAATCAGGAAAAGAAAGGAAAGAGTGTTTGCCCAAAGTAGAATTTTACCAACATAAATAATTTTCAAGGCTTAGGCAGCTATTAAATCTTTTCTTTACAAGTATATTTAATGCTTCTTTGAGACGTTCACTGAATTCACAGATGTTTATATTATGTTGATGATTTGAACAATGTTCAATTTTAGAATCAAATTTTAAGTCCCCTCCAGCTTAAAATTTATTAATTGTACTCTCTTCTCTCTAACAGGTCTGGCAAGCAACTTTTAGATTATAATGTGAAGCTAGGTCAGATGGATGGTTAAAGTAGAAACTTAAGACCTAATTCTCAAAAACTCAGAAATATATTAAATTTAATTATCAATTTTTAGTTAAGCTTTTGTTTTGTTTTTTTGAGACAGGGTTTCCCTATAGCCCCAATTTGCCTGGAATTCACTATGTAGACCAGGCTAACCTAGATCTCACAGAGATCTGCCTGCCTCTACCTCTCTAGTGCTGGGACTAAGTGCATAGTCAGCTCTCAGTTAAGCTTTTATTAAACAACATAAACAACACTTCTTAAGTCATCACCCTATGCCAGTGCTTAGGTAGAAAGACTACAAATTTGTGGTCCCTGCATGAAAGTTGCTCAGAGTTCAGTGCAGAAGTCTTACGTGATCTTTAAATGAAGTGCTGTTTATTTGGCTTTAAACTTTTCTATGATAAAATTCCTTATTTCGTCATTCATTGGACATGGCTGCTGTTCTCCAGCTCTCCCATCCTAGAGTTTGCCAACACGTGATTCATTTCAAATCATTTCAATGTCGTGAATAAGGAAAGCCAAAACGTTCCTATAGTTCTGATTTTTTTCTCTTTCATGACCAAATATTTTATTACACAGATACCACATTTTTACATATAATTTTTGGCAGATAGTTGTTTACACATTTTGTTTTTTAAAGCTTAGAATCAAGAAGTAATTATCCATAGCCAAGCATTTCTCTTCTGTTCACCTTACATCATCCTCTGTTTTTTGTTAAATATTTTTATTGAACTTTTGTACATTTCATACAATAGTTCTTAATCAAATTAAGACCCCCTCCCCCATCAATGACCCCACATCCTCCCCACCCCACACTTTTTGCCTACTATCATGACCTGTCTACTACCAAGACAAGCCTAATACTCTTCAGGAACCTGGAGCACACACCAACTAACCTGTCATACCTGAGCAGAAGGGAACCCAGATATATCAACAATATAAACAGAACCAAAACCCAAATAACCAGTGGAAGAATAGAATTTCCTATTAGACACACAAACAACAAAAGACACCCATATTCCCAAATGACAACATAAAAACACACAGAATATGAAAAACCAGTATATGTCCACAACAAAATCTATCAGTCCTACAGAAGTGTACTACAATGAGAATCACCTGAGGAGAACCACGACACAGAATTTAAGAGAACAATTATAAATTTTATTAAAGAACTTAAGAACAGATCACAGTGTTTTCTTAACCAAAAACAGCTCCAAAGAACTCAAAGAGGATAGGCATAAACTTGTAATGGAAGCTCAAGAAAATATAAATATGTGGCTGAATGAAATAACAAAAACAATTTAGGACTTGGAAAATGAATTCACAAAAGAGAGAAACATTGAAGAAAACCCAAGTTGAAATGAAGATGGAGTTGTGAACTCAATAAGTCAATTTGAAACAGCAGGAGAAAAACCTCACAAGCTGAATGAATGAAATGGAGGACAGAATATCAAGACTGGATGACAAAGTTCAAGAACTAGACTCCTCAAAGACTATGAAAAAATTTCAAAAACACAGGAATGGAATGTGCAGGATATGTGGGAATGAGAAGAACTCAGCCAATGGCATTGACCAGATCTTCAACAGGATTATCAAAGAAAAGTTCCCTAAGTCAAGGAAAGACATACCTCCTCAGATCTAAAAAGCACGTAGAATGCCAATTAGACATGACCAGAACAGAAACTCCCAAAAGAGTATCATAGCATAAACACTAAATGTGAAGAATAAAGAGAGGGTCCTGAAAGCTGCTAAAAAAAAAAAAAACCCAGCAAGTTACATATGAAGGAAAACCCATTAGAATTACAGCTGACTTACCAATGCAACTGTGAAAGCCAGAAGAGACTGGACCCAAGTATTTCCAGTTCTAAATGACCATGAATGCCAAACCTGAATACTCTATTCAGCAAAACTACCTATCATAGTCAAAGAGAAAAAGAAAATTTTCCATGATTTGAAAAGGCTGAAGAAATTCATGTCTACCAACCAGTCCTACAGAGACTACTCGAAGCAATACAAAGGACCTAAGACAGGAATGAGTATACCCAAGAGGTTACAGAAATAAAACAAAGGTATAATTATGGAAACACAAAATAGAGCCAAGAACACAAACCAATTAAAATGACAATAACCAATACACATCTTTCAATAATAACTCTATCAATGGCCTCAAATCCTCAGCAAAAGGCACAGGCTAGTGGAATGGATTAAGAAAGAAAATCCATCTTTTTGTTGTCTTCAAGAAACTCATCTCAACTTCAAGGATAGGGTGAAGCAAGTAGGTATTACAATTTTAATATATGAAAACAATAGATTTCAAATTAAAACTAATCAGGAGAGATAAAGAGGGTCACTTTATTCTAATCAAAGGAACAATTGACCAATTGGTGCACCCAATTTCACAAAAACAATATTAGAGGACTATAAAACACAGGTTAACCCCAACAAAGTCATAGTAGGTGACTTCAACACCCTACTGTCTCCAATAGACAGGTTAACTGGACAAAGAATAAACGGAAAGACACCTGAATTGAATGACATCATATATCAAATAGACCTAAGAGACATCTACAGAATATTTCACCCACGCACCAAAAAATACACTTTCTACTCAGCAGCTCATGCGTCTTTCTCTAAAACTGGCCACATGCTGTGACACAAAACAAATCTCAACAAATACAAAAAATTGAAATAATTCCATGCATTCTATCAGATCACAGTGTTATTAAGCTTCTAGTCAACAACAAAAGAAGCTCTAGTAACTATACAGACTCGTGGGGATTAAACAACGCACTCCTGAATGATGAATGGGGCACAGAAGAATTTAAGAAAGAAAGAAAAGTATTCCTGGAACAAAATGAAAATGAGACTACAATGCAACAAAATCTCTGGGACACCTTAAAAGCAGCTCTAAGAGGAAAGTTTATAGCTCTTAGTGCCTACATTAAACAAATCAGAAAGAGCACATGTACAACTCAAGACTCTGGAAAGGCAAAAAAAAAAACAACTCCAAGCCTAGTAGATGGGAAGAAATAACTAAAATTAGAGCAGAAATTAATGAAATAGAAACCAAGAAAACAGTACAAAAAATCTAAATGAATCTAAGAGCTAGTTCTTTCAAAGTTTAAACTAGATAGACAGACCCTTAGCCTAGTTAACTGAAAAACAGAAAGATCAAATCCAAATCAACAAAATCAGAGATGAAAGGGAAAACATTACAACAGACATCAAAAAAAAAATCCAGAACATTATAAGGGAATACTTTAAAAATCTATACTCCATTAAATTTGAAAATGTGAAAAAAAATGAATTTCTAAAATCATGGACACCACCAAAGTTAAACCAAGAAGAGATCAGCAGCTTAAAAAGACCCATAACAAATAAGGAAATTGAAACAGTAATACAAAACCTCCCAACT
Source organism: Nannospalax galili (assembly GCF_000622305.1). Classification (NCBI taxonomy): domain Eukaryota; kingdom Metazoa; phylum Chordata; class Mammalia; order Rodentia; family Spalacidae; genus Nannospalax; species Nannospalax galili. The sequence goes on along the minus strand of NW_008335444.1, from coordinate 745,220 downwards.
AAAAAAAAACCCAGGCCCAGAAAATAATTTTTTTTAAGTACGAAAATTAAGCAGGTAAGTTGCTTACATTTAACACATGGAATTAAACAGATCTTCTATATGTTATGTTAGTAAACTTTTCCTGTAAAAGGCTATATAATAAATATTTCTGGTTTTGCTATGTAGTTTCTGTTGAAAGTACTGAACTGCTACTGTAGAACAAACATTGTGACAGACAGTGTACGAACAAGTGGGCACTACACGTCCCAATAAAAGGTCACTTCAGAACAGGCAGGGGATCAAATTTGACACACATTGGTAGTTTGTTGAGTTGTAATATATGCAATAAACATCGTTGAGAAATTAGAATGGGAAAATAAATATAATTTGGAACACCAAAAAAATGGCAAAAACATTTTAAACTTGATTAAAATAGTATCATCAAGAAAGATAAAAATTTACTAATGGGTATAAAAATGTTTAAGCAAATAGAGAATAAAATCTTGATTTAATAGAAAGACTCCACATTGTAAACATGCCTTTATACATACTAATTATTCACATGATTTTAAAATATCTTAGTCTTTATATTTCCTCTGTTATCTCATACACATATTCTATACTTTGGCCAGACTCCTGCTGATGGAAGCACTGGTTGCCACTGCATTTTTTCCTTTTTCTGTTATCACTAATTCTTTTTTAAAGTATTTTATTTATTATTTTTATTTTATGTGTATGAGTGCATTGCTTGCATGTAGGTAGGCGCACCCATGTTGTACAAGGCCTGCAGAGGTCAGAAGAGGGCGTCAGATCCCCTGGAACCTAAGTTACAGACGGTTGTCAGCCACCATGTGGGTACTGGAAATCAAACCCAGGTCCTCTACAAGAGCAGCCAGTGCTCTTAATTGCTGAGCCATCTCTCCAGCCCCTGTTATCACTAACCCTTTATGCAATAAATATGCTATGTATTCTGGAAATTTTATAAAAAGAAGCCCATGGGCTAAATTACTAGAAGTGGGATTACTGAAACAATTCATCATCTTTAGTGCTGATGAGGCTGAAACCATCTGCCTGGCAGTGTTCTTCACTGTACATTCTTTGTAGGACTGGGTGGCATCATGTTTTTTCTTATTTTTGATGTGTGAAAAATAATATCTCCTAAGTCCTAATTGATGAGATTTGTTACTATGAGAGAAATTATACGTTTTTACTGTGCTTATCCACAGTCACAATCATTCAACTCCTGTCACAAAATCTGACTGAGAATCTTAACAACGAAGAAGCTGGAGCGTCTACAACCAAAATAGCAGCAAAATTGGCCTTTGATCTGAAAGAGCTTGTTTCCCGAGTCAAACATGCTTCCTTCATGCCATGGCCTCATGAGGAAAAGGTAAAGGTGTTCTCTTGGGCTATTTAACCAGGGCACTAGTCCTAGAAAGAGTGAACAGGGAAGAACACTGCCAGCACCCACCTAAAACCGTCACTTTGGACTTAAGATTTCAACCTATGAATTTTGAGGGGACACAAATGCTCAGACTGTAGCATTTTCCATTAGAAATTTTTTTCCTAAACTGTGTGCTAATAACTGATTTTTGTTTGATTGTTCTTTACTTCTTATTGGTCCATGTGAGCCCTTTCTTACAGAACCTGTCTCTAAGTGTATCATTTCCCTTTGGCATTAAGTTATTGTTTCTCAGTATGTATAAATTATGATCTTTTTATGTATATGAGTGTATTGCCTGCATGTGTGTAAGTGCACCTGTGTCATGCAATGTCCACGGAGGATAGAAGAAGGAATCTGGTCCCCTGGCACTGGAGTTATACATGGCTGTTAGCTGCCATGTGGGTCCTGGGAATGGAACCTGGGTCCTCTGCAAAAGTAGTCAGTGCTATTAACAGCTGGGCCATCCCTTCAGTACTGAAATTATAATCTTTTGAAACTTTCTGTACTTCTTAAAAACATCAACTCTTTGTATTACTCAAGATGCTTTAAAAAAATACTCTGTCTCCTAGGAAGGTCTAGGTTTTCCTGATCAGCTACCTAAAATAGGTAGTATTTATCCCATTATATAGATAAGCAAACTGAGGGTCAGAAAAGATAACTAACTGACTCAAGGTCACAGAGCCAGTAGACAGTTGGAAGTCAACATCATCTTTTGTTACAGAGCTTATGTTTCTGAATCATCTTTTCCTGTCCTAGTTTTACCCATCTCATATGTACAGAAGTATACATTTCTGGGTTAGAAGATATTTTCCACATAAATTCCTATAACAGACGAAGAAGGACATATGGAGTCAAGATATTTCATTCTCATCAGTTTGGCAGTAGTTGCTTCCATAAGTCACAGAATTATTTTAGCATGATATATAGAATCTGTGTTATTTGCCTTTTTATCCTCATTAATGCATTTTAATCCCCCTCCCAGTTCTTAAGCATTATTATGTGCAATTATTATTACTTGCACTATGAAGGCTATAATTCCTAGATAAATTTAATAATGAATCCCCATAAGTATAGTATTTACTGTATTTATATTCAGAACAGTCCATAGTCACATAGCCACGACTTTCAGTAATTGAGTTTCTATGAAACTCTTTTAGAATGAATTTTCAGATTTATGGAAAGCAAAGGGCTGATTAACGACATAGTCCTACTAAATGTCATGAAAACAAAACATATGCTCTCTATCAGTAAATCACAATTACTGGTGGTCCTAGAAGAATTCATAATCAGGAGAGATGGAGGTATAATGCTAACTAATTCTTCATAGTCCACTTAGTTAAGACGAATGATTAATCTTTACTGACCACAGAAACTACATTATTTGAGTTGAAAGGGCAAGGCTTGAGAGCTCTACTTAGCAGGTCTAATTTCGCTCCCCATAACTTGAAATCAGTGGTTGAATATAGATGAGCATGCCATAGTATTTTATTGTCTTATCTCTTCTTTTGAGTAAATGTGTATGTGAATGAAAGGCAAAGGCAAATTATATTTACTGCTGTTATTTATCCCATAGCAGTCTAATGACTTCCCTTCAAATTACTAGGATGAAAAATTTTTGGTTGACACATACATATCATTTAATAAATTTACTGTATATTATTTATTTGCTTGTTTCTTTTGAGATGGGGGTCACCCTGTAGTTCCAGCTGGCCTGGAAAGCACCATGTAGACCAAGCTGGCCTCAATCTCACAGAGATCCTCCTGTCTCTGCCTCCACAATGTTAAGATGTGGACCACCACATCCAATTGTATGATTTAGTTCAATAAATATTTATGAGTCCCTCAACACTTGAGTAAATGTTGAAGGGGGTAGGGATAAAGAAGACATATGTTTTCTTTTGAAAGAAGTGGAAAGAGATTTTTGTGACCCCATTATTAGCTGTTACAACGTCTTTTGTTCTGTACCCCTAAAATTAACCCCCACTGCCATTTTGCTTTTTCCATACATGAGTAACTAAGACAGAAATGCTAAAAATGTAGATGTCACTGATACTTCTACAAGTCAACAGAGAGTTAAAGACCTGGTTTAATCCCATTCCAAAGCTTTGTGGATGTTAGTTATTGGACGATCAATTTAATTATTGTGCCTTGACTTCCTCATCTAGTAAGGATACTTATGCCATAAGTTAAGGTAAGGATTAAGCAAGTTAAAGTACCTTCTGTTAAGTGAGCATTACAGAAAGAAACATTTGTGTTACTGTTATAAGGAAGGCAGAGGAAATCATTTTCATTACATATCACAAAAGAAATCTCCCAAATACCAATAAGACAATTCTTTATTCTCCAGAAGCAACCTCCCTATCACTTGTGACCAGAGTTTGGGGCTGATGCCTCTAATTTACACTCTCATATTAGCTAAACATCCCAGGAGTGGACTAATGAGTTGGCAGAGCCCAGAGATTATCCAGGTCTGAAGAAGAGTCAGTCTGAGAAGGTCAGCATTACACCTAGGGGTTTAGTAATCCTTCACACAGAACAACTGGAGAAATCCCAGCAGTGACAGTGAAGAGGAAGGGTGAGCAGGAAAAAAAGTGACAGGAAAAGCTGAAAAACAAAATCTCTAATAGGCACCAAATTGTTAAAATGTTTAAATATAAAATCTGTACTTCCAATATGAGATCCAAGTTTGAGCTTATTCTGTTTAAGAAAGCTCATTAAAATTCCAGTAAAAATTGATGTAATCATACAACATTGAAAAATGTGGTGGGAATCAAAAGATGTAGAAGAGGGCAAAGTGCTGAGAACAGGTGCTGAGCTTGAACTCTCCATGGATGCAGCAGAGGAACGAGGAGAAGCATCCTGACTATCAGAACACTGAGGAGATGCAGGGTTCCTACCGTCAGGCCTGAAGTGTCAGAGGGTAAGATGGAGAAGCAGAGCAAAAAAGTAGGGATTAATTATTAGTTTCTCTATGGAATTTTGAGCAATGGATTCTAAGAGATAACTTAGAGTAATTTCTTCATTGAGGGACAGATACCATTAATACAGAAGTCTATGTGTAAGCTTTCATCCCTGTTGAGCTGCATAAAGGCATTTTGTAAATAGGCAGGTCAAGAGATCAAAAAGTTATCACCTGATTTCTCTAAGAAAGTTATATGAGGATTGTTAGGATTCGAGAATTGAGAATAATCCCCACAGATACCCAAAAAGATGATACAAAAAGTTTATTCAAGAATTTGAAGTAAAAAAAAGACAAAAACCAAATGGCTGCTAGCCGGGCACAGACTTCATGAGCCAAAGATGGAGTCTGGCTCTGAACAATAGCAGGCAGGAGCTTTTATTGGGGCACTCCACAGAAACCTGCGTGCGCCAAGCATCTTTTTAAAAATAATTGGATGTCACCATATCCTGTGTACGTGGAAAGTCTTGATTGGTAGGGGCTGTCTTCTGGGCACTGGAATGTGCTGACTAATATCTTTTAGAGTCAGAAGTTTTTGTTCATACCTTATAAGGCTTTTACATGTACAATATGCCTGAGCTTGTCTGGGCTTGTCTAAAGAAGCTAGCCAAAATGGAGTCAGAGCATTCTGGCTCTTCAAGGATATGTTCCAGGATAGCAGAAAGGTGAAGAAAGATCGGGTACCTATGAGATTAAAACTGTAACCTGCTTAAACAGCAGAATGAAATTCCAGGATGAAAGGTAAGCAGCAGGATCTAGGGAGCCAGGCTGAACGGGAGAAAGGGGTGGTCACAGAACTGATGGTGTGACAGGGCACAGGAGGCACTCAGGGTAAGACTGGGCAGAGCATGCGGACGATGCAGAGTGATTTGGGAACTCTGTATCAAAGTGACCCTGAGCATGAAGAAATAAACAAGGATGCTTCATGAAGACAGGTGAAATGGAGTCCAAGCAAATCACAGAAGAAGAAGAAAGATAAAAATCGCAAACAGATGAATATTTATACAATAAACCCATGGACCAAAAGTATAGAAAGCAAATAGAAAACAGTTCTGAAACAACTAAAAATAAGAAAGAATCTGCATAAACTTGATTCTAAGTTCTTTTTGATAATGTTCATTAACTTGATGTATTCTTGAAAGGCATAGAATTGAAGTATACTATTTGACACCATAATAATCAACATTTACATGTCTGAATGATGTTTGTATTGCTTTTCTGCCTCATGGAATCAATCTACATTGTACCACATATTGAAAATTTCCTTTGGAAAAATAAAAGAACATAAACATCATTCACCTTGACAATATAAAAGTAAGGATTTGGCTATCAAACTGAGCAATAGAAAGGTGGATGAGAAATTACAGGAAGGATATATACAGGAGATTGCATGGTGACTTCACAAAAAAGAACTAAAGATTGAGGAGCTTTATTTATGATAGGATTTTCATGGGCACATAGGGAAGAGGGGAGGACTAGACCTTGAGCAAAGATTGCAGAATTCAGCAGATAATACCTGTTGTTGGTTATTCATAAACAGCTGTAAAAAAGAAAAACAATATTTCTAGTTCATCCTTTCATTCTCATTTTAACATTCTTTAACACAATAAAATTGAATAAGCAAACACAGTCACTCAGTTAAACTCTGTATTTCTCTTGCTATTAACAATGATCAGTAGGAATGGGCACTGCATTAAGGATGGAATTTTTGGATCAGGTCATTAGTATAAAGCAAGTGTGGTTTTTTTCTCCAGTTTGGCCCTGCCTTTCCCAGGCTAGCTCATAGCTAACATACTTGTATAGGTCGGTGTAGCCCAGAGGGCTATGTCCTAGGAATAAGGTCAGTGAGATGGAAGAACTCAGGTTCTCAACACTGTTGAGTTGCTCTCCATTTCTGCTGGGCTGATATATGAGGTAAAAATAACCTTTATTTCACTGTATTTTTGGACTTAGTTGCTATAACAGCTTGACTTATATCATACTCCTATGAATAATTATTTAGAGTCATAAAAGGTAAATATGTCAGACTTAACACAGAAATAATCAAGTTTTCTGAAAAGTAAAAGTATGTGGGATGGTGACCGAATAGAAGATGACCATTGTTTTTCAATTTAACTATTTCTACGTTATTTAATTTTTATTAAAAATATACTTAAGATTTAGAATGTCAACAAAACATCTGTGATCTGTTTTTGTAATTAAAAAGTGACATTTGGCTAATAAAAAGTTTCATGTAAGCCACACCAGAAACACCTGAAAATGTTAAAAGTACCGTCCCCATATATAACCCACTTGAGCTGTGAACCAAGAACCTTCCCTATATTTCCATGTCAATTCACAACCCCATCCTGCCCCAGGCAAGATTAGTGGCTGCTGAAACTACCTGGGTGATCTAAATACGCACCTCATAGTGTGTTAACTACAGAAAAAGACTGAACAATTTAAAAGAAGTCTTAAACAGCCTTACATTTCAGTGTTTTCTTTCTAAGGAGTGAGCGGTATAAACAGGAACTAAAATGCTTTATAGCCGAGAAAAAAGCTGCACTAGGACCAGCATAGTCATCATAACCACCATTTTCTCATCTTCCTCGTCCTCCTCTTTCCCATCCAATTTATTTCTCTTCTTCCTTTTATTTCCTGTTTTCAACTTTGCTCCCTACCACCCCCTTTTATAAGTCACTAGCTTCCCTTTCGCTCTGTAGTCGGTAATACTGTTTTCATTTTTCCTTCAGCTTAGCACCACGTCTTCAGAACATGGCTTGTCCTTTGCAGCAAGGTTTTTTCACACCCCAGTGTCTCTACAGCATCACTAATGCATCAGCCTGGATGTTCTCCTTTGATTGGGGGCAATGCTCGGAACAGAACAAGAAGGCTAAAGGCAGCCTCTCGAGTGCACTGGGGTCTTGTTTCCCCTTTAGGACGGATATGGGTTTTCATGTCTCTTTCATCATAAGCCTTTCCCTCCTCTGCCATGTCTTCAGATTTTCCTTCCTCTGTAGCAGACATAGTTTCCTCATAAAATTCTAAGGTGACTGAAGCCTCCAGATTCTTCTCCAGCTCCTCCCAGCAAGTTTGCAGGAAGAGCGCGTGGGAGGACGCTTCGCCTCATGGCTTTCCATCTCTTTCGCACACATTGCTCAACACCTTCACGGTGCCCTCCCAGATCTCCCTTGCTTCAGTGTTTTCTCTGTGACTCTCAACGGTACTGTCTATGCTAAGTTCTAAGCATGTGTATGCAATCATTTGATAAGATAAAATGAAATATATTGGTTCAAGAACAGATGCAAAATGAAAAGATAACTTTCTCACTTTGGGGAAACGTTTGCTTCAAGCTCTTTTTCTATGAAATTTTCAAAAAACATATTTTTACTGAGTTTTTGTGGATTTCATATAATACATCTTAATCATATTTGGCCCCCTCTGCCATACCGGTACCCCCCCCATATCCCACCTGCAGGACTTCATGCATTTTGTCATATATGTTAAGGCCTATCGAGTCAAGTTTGTCTACACAATTTTGTTGTTGTTGTTGTTGTTGTTGTTGTTGTTGGATAAAATCTTACACTAGAGGGTTCAGGAAGGAGTTTCCACTAAGAGACTAAAATCTATGTGGAGATTTAATGAACAAACCAGGAGGACTGTGCATCAAGGTAACCAGGTGAGGATATGGGGTCAGTAATGACCAGTTAATTATTAGGTGGTTTCAACACTCCAGGGAAGTCTATAGGTTGAGATCTGGAAATAAGATGTTTAGTTTCTTGGGTCATTGATCTACAACAGGGCTGATTCAATAGCGTGACTATAACAAAAATAAGTGACTCTGGACTACTCAAAACAAGTGACCCTCCTCTTTTTTCTTTTTCAAAAGTTTTCAAAACCCATCCAAATAGTGGGTTCCTGCATTACAAAGGGAGCCAAGAGGCTCTGTGCACTTGGGCAGAAACAAAGCAGTATGGGTCCTGATTCTTCATCTTTAGAAGAGATGATAAAAATCACATCTTTTTGAATAATTTAAGAAGTACTAGTTGTAGATCTTCTTTGAATGTCTGGTGGAATTTTGCTGTAAATCCATTTGGGCCTGGCCCTTTTTTAAGTTGGGGGTTTTGTACTACTGTATCAATTTTCTTATTTATTATGGGTCTGTTTAATCTGTTTAGCTCTTCTTGGTTTAGCTTTAGTGGTTTCCATGAATTTAGAAATTCATCTATTTCTTTCAGATTTTCAGACTTTATAGAGTATAGCCTTATAATGTTCTGAATTATTTGGTATCTGTTGTGATGTATCCACTTTCATCTCTGATTTTATTAATTTGATTTTGCTCTTTCTTTCTTTTAGTTAACTGGGCTAAGTGTCTGTCTATCTTGTTTAGCTTCTCTAACTTGTTATTTCTTCTCATTTACTAGGTTTGGAGTTGGTTAGTTCTTGCCTTTCCAGAGTCTTGAGTTGTACTGTTAAGTCATTTATACGTGCTCTTTCTGGTTTTTTTTTTTTTTTTTTTTTTTGATGTAGGCACTTAAAGCTATAAACTTCCTTCTTAGAACTGCTTTTAATGTATCTCAGAGGTTTTGTTGTGTTGTATTATCATTTTCATTTAGTTTCAGAAATACTTGTATTTCTTTCTTAATTTCTTCTTTGACCCATTCATCATTCAGGAGTGTGTTGTTTAATCTCCATGAGTTTGTGTAGTTACTAGAGCTTCTTTAATAGCACTGAGGTCTGATAAAATGCATTAAATTATTTTATTTTATTTTTTTGTGTTTGCTAGGGCTTGTTTTATGTCCCAGTATGTGGTCAATTTTAAAGAAAGTTGCATGAGCTGCTGAGTAGAAAGTGTATTCTTTGGTGCTTGGGTGGAACATTTTGTAGATGTTGGGTTCATTTGATATACGATGTCATTTAATTCAGATGTCTTTCTGTTTATTGTTTATCCAGTTGAGCTGTCTATTGAAGATAGTGAAGTATTAAAGCCACTTACTATTACTGAGTTGGGGGTCAATCTCTGATATGTAGAACTTTGCCAGACATTCAAAGAAGTTCTACAACCAATACTGCTTAAATTATTCAAAAAGATAGAAACAGATGGAGAATTCCCAAACTCCTTCTGTGAAGCCAGTATCACTCTAATGCCCAAAGGAGGTAGCAATACAACAAAAAAGAAAACTATAGACCTATATCCTTAATGAAATAGATTCAAAGATACACAACAAAATACTTGCAAACTGTACACAGACATACCTCAAAAAGATCATCCACCACAATCAAGTTGGCTTTATTCCAGAGATGCAGGGATGGTTCAATATACATGTCAAAAAATTAATAAAACATATAAATGGACTTAAAGACAAAAACCACACTGTCATCACAATAGATGCAGAAAAGGCCTTTGACAAAATCCAACATGCATTCATGTTAAAAGTTCTAGAAGGAATTGGTTTGTAGAGAACATACCTCAACATAACTAAAGCTATATTCAACAAACCCACGGCCAACATCATTCTGTACGAAGAAAAACTGGAAGCATTCCCATTAAAATCAAGAACCAGATAGGGCTGTCCACTATCTCTACTCCTTTTCAATATAGTGTGAGAAACTTGTGCAAAAGCAATAATACAAGAGAAGGAAATTAAAGGACTATTAATTGGAAGAGATCGAATTATCTCTATTTGCAGACAATATGATATTATATATAAGAAATCCCCCAAATTCCACTAGAAAACTGTTATTAATGATTAATACTTTCAGTAAAATGGCAGGTTACAAAATCAACTTACAAAAATTTTCTATATACCAATAATAAGCAATCATAAAAAGCATTCAAGAAACCCTCCCATTCACAATGGCTTAAAAAATATTTATGAATAAACCTAACCAAAGACATTAAAGATCTCTTCAATGAAATTTTCAAATCTCTAAAGAAAGAGACATGGAAAGACCTCCCATGCTCATGGATTGTTAGAATCAATATTGTGAAAATGACCATCCTACCAAAAGCAATTTATAGATTCAATGCAATGCCAATCAAAATACCCACTACATTCTTCACAGAGCTTGATAGCACTCCTTGGTGTATACCCAAAGGACTCATTCTACTGTAGAGATACCTGTATATCCATGTTTGTTGCTGTTGTCTTCACAATAGCTAAGAAATGGAAACACCCTAAATGTCCCTCAACTGACAAATGGATAATGAAATGTGGTACATTTACACAATGGAGTTCTGCTCAGCAGTAAGAAAAGGTGAAATTTGCAGGTAAATGGATGGAACTAGAGAGTGTTATACTAAGTGAAGTAACACAAACTGTAAAGGAAAAGAAAGAACCTGAAAGGGGGATAGTCAGGAACAGGAGGAGGAGGGAAGGACATAGAAGGGGCCATGGTTGGGGGGAGGGAGGCCAGGAGAGGGAGGATGGTGGGAGGCTGGTGTTACTGGGGGAAGGGAGGAGATAATGGGGGCACTGTGACTAGGGAGGGAGGGAGGAGGGAGGCTAGATAGGAGGAAAAAGAGTAGAGTTGAATGAATCTTGGGGGGCTAGGAAACACAGAGGGAAAAGTTATGTCCTCAATACCCTATAAGAAATGTGCATATAGTGTCTGAACATTAGTGCATATGTATACCTGGGTACTGCTTGACTAGGAACACAGTATCAGACAGAAGAGACCTCCCTTTGAGTGGTTGCTGAGGGTGGTCCAGGAGACTCCCAAAATAACACAGGCTGCTGCCAAACCTCTTGGTTGTCTCCCAAAGCTAATAGATAAGACCCTACTGCTGAAGACAGTACATACTTCAGATACAAGGCTTGAAGCAATGGAGCAGGAACTTACCTAGAAACCTTCTAACCGAAGTTTGGCTATCATATGCTAGATGATGATATGCAAACTGTCAAGGGAGAAAAATAATCAATGGTCCAGCCTAGCAGACAAGCATACCTTACACCACTCATCAAAGAGGCTGCTTCTTTGCAACAGGTGGAAGCTACTGCAGAATTGTATAACTAGTCAGACACAGAGAATATACATCTGATAGATACTCAGTACTACGTGGCACATCTACAGTTGAACCTCTACAACTAAGGCTCATGGAACATAGTGGGAAAAGGGGTAGAGAGAAAACTAATGCGTCCCTCAACTTTCAGCAGTAAAGCTTCCTTATACAATAGAGTTCGATGTACACAGAAGGCCACAACTGACCAATTTTTAAATTTTTAAATAAGAGACTGCAGAGAATATAACCTTGGATAGAACTCCTGTATTAAACTTCACCCACCTAAGACTCAGGAACCACTCACTGCCAAAGATGAAGTGGAAATAGTGTAAGAGCCAGGGCTGGTTCATGAACACAGGGAAGCAGGGGCTTTCAGGCCACTGGAAGCTTGTACATGTGAACTTGTGACAATGGTGGCATCAAGCACAGGACCCATGCCAACTCAATTAAACAAGGGCCCAGAGGGGAGGAGAGAAATGAGTAGTGGGTGGCACTAGACTGAAAATTATTGGAAACTGATTGCTACTGGGCGAGGGAGAGTATGTCTTGCTTACAATTTTCAGATGGGCCAACAAGACTCCAGTGGACGAATTTACACTGAAGGACATCTGGGTACAAATGCTCAACTGGATACATGAGGTTAGGTGGGGGGATGAGGGAGGCATGGATAGGGGAAGAGGTCTAAATTTGATTAAGAACTGTTGTATGAAACTACAAAAGCTCAATAAAAATATTAAATCAAAAATTATTTTCATTTCTTTGGCTTTTCTAGATTTGAAAAATAATACCATGAGTAAGTAATAACAATACTAGCCCCCTTTTCCCCTGTTTAACTCTTCAAATTTCTATCTTTTCTGATTGCATTCAATAGAATTTCTTATGCGAGTGCTCCATCTGCTTTACAAATCAAAAGAAATGTCACTGGAGAGAAGATATCACATGTAAAATATTTTAAACAAGACTTCTTAATGAGTTGATGCCTGGTATGTTATTTGATCTTAGCAAAGACACAGGCCAAGTGAAATCTATTTAGAGGGAGCATGCCACCCACTTCTGTGGAGAAAAGGGGCACAAGGTGAGTCCCATCTTTTCTCCAGTTATTCTTTTGAGTTATTCTATAAATATTGAAAAGTGATGAAAATAATGGTGTTATTAAACATAATGCAAAGTAGTAACTTTTGATCCTATCAGCACGTGCATTATTTGAAAGCAAAAGACTTTCAACAGTCTCACCTGCCTGAAAATCTTACAAAGCTGTGCTTGCCACATGCATTTTGCTAACTACTGTAGCTTATATCCTGTGATTTGCAACAGTGCTTGGAATAAGTTGTTTTATTAGTTCAGTGACCCAGAAAGAGTATATATGTACAGCATATACACGAGAATATTTATGATGGTGATTAATTACAGAGAATGACATCTTAGAAGCATGAAAATGAAAGCATGAATAACATATTCCGTTATTAGCATTCCTGTGTGAAGTGGGAGGTTTGGAGAGAGTGTAACAACGGCGTGCAGGGAAGTTGGGTCAGAAAAGTGATAAATCAGTTGTAGGAAAATAGAGAAGGAATTATCATAGGCATTAAGCTACTGTTCCCACATGATGAATGAGAAACGCTAACACCATATTTGTAATTATAATGATATCCTTATAAATTATACATCAATTCAGAAAGCAACATTTTTATATTTTTATATAAACGTAGATAGTATATCCACAGCAGTAATGAAAAAGGTTCATGTCAGGCCATGGCGGAATCTTAAGTCCTCAAATATAACCCCATTCATATTAACACAAGGCAGGAAATATTCCTACATTTTTCATAAGACAAAGAATTGTGCTGAATTTCTTTAACTGATGTATGATAATTGACTTGCTCGTTTACCTCTGACAGTCAGTTGGGAGGTCCTAAAAATGAACCCAGCGTAAAAGAACCCTTCAGATACACTTGAGAGTCCTTGTGAATGGAACATCAGTGACTTTCCCTGTGGCTTTACCATTTGAAGGTTATTTTGGGCTCCTTATAAACTGCATCTTATTTGTGTTCCTTCTGCCCAGAGCACTCCTGACCATGCTATGCACATGGCAGACATTTGCTAATTTTTCTAAAGGACTGCTTTGAGAAGCTTGCTCTGTGTTTTAGAACAAAAGAGAAATGGAAGAATCACATTGGAAAAATCTAGAAGCCTGACATATGCCAGTATCACCTCTAAGTCTTAAAAATATACGGATTCCTTGGCACAGTATCAGACATATGACTTAACACCTCTGGAGTCCAGCCTAGGAATCGACCTTTAATGTGGATCCCAGATGATTTTAATGTGCAGCTGGGAATGGGAACTATTGGTCTGATACCTAATCTTTCTTTATTTCCAAGACTAGTGCTCCAAAAATTAGTGCAATAAATAACACCTTCCTACTTTATATTTCTCAAAGTGTGTGTGTATATATATATTATATATAAAACATCTCATTTGACCAATATATATTCTACAAATTGTATTCATCAAAGATATATTCAACACACTGTTGCATTGTTAGAGAACTTGTCTGGCCAGCTCCTTTCACAAGCAATTACTTTCTTACTAAGCCAGGTCCTCACCCAGCTCCCATCCTCCTGTACATCATCCTGTACACCATATCCTTAGCTTCTAAAGAAGACACGCAAAATTCACTGATAGTCATGTACAGGACCACTGTTTGAACCTTAGCCCTCATGTTACAGTCAGGCAAAAAGAAAACTTTCCTCCACCACACCCCCCTCTAGTCAATATGCTCATAAATAGAATGATGTATATAGAGAGAATGGGAAAGTGAGAATTCCTCTCACAAAAGACAAAAGAAAATCAGCTTTTCAAGTTAAATCAAGCTTTCTAGGCTATGGATATTGTGTTCCCAAAGTGGTACTGCTTGGACATGGCTGCCGATGGGTAATACTGACAACGAATTCCTGATACAGGCTTCCTGTATCATGACAGGAGGAGAAGAGGCTTGACAAAGAGGCTAGGCATAGCTCACCTGCCAGAGCATGCTGGGAAAGTTCAGACACTGCCAGGGTTCTTGTGGGGTTGAGACACTTCTGCTGTGTACGACTGCTGAGGCTCAGGCTGTGCAGGGCACCACATCTCAGAGTATGGCAGCTGTGTCACAGATGCCTTTATTTCCATTTTATTGACTCAAAAAGGCAATTTATATTTACCATGACAATTTTTGGCAGTTAAGTATCTTATTCTAACAAGATCAATATTTGTCATTTCACTTTAACTTACACAAATAAAATTATTTGAATATTAGTCTAACATCAAAATGACCTTCATTTCTGAACTATTGTTGCTTGAGGGAATGATTTATTGACTAGTAAATCTCTCAGTTCTTTAAAACTCTCTTGTTGGAATATGAATGCAGGGGTGAATTAGATATTTCAAATTGCAGTGCGTATCCTCTGTTTTTTGCTTTGCTAGCACAGTATTTCTGATTTCTGATTTCAAGGTACATTATATCAGTCATTATGTAGAAATCTCTATATAATAACCAATAACCACAGGTAACCCACAAAGCCTCATTTGGACATAAATTAGTCATTAGTATATAATAATTTAGCACTTATGGCATAGCTGTTATTGTTTGTTCTTATGGAACTTATTGGTGAAAGATGTAACTGCTGTTAAAATTCAACATCTTATCACAAACATAATCACCTGAAAATAGTATAAAACGAATGCTAGTCAATACACTGCTTTTCTCTAAATATCAGCAAAAAGGTCTTAATTATTAAGATCATAAAACAGAACATGGAAAGCCACTACAGAAGAAAAATATCAAATACTTGGAATATTGACTATATAGGTAATACACATATAGGCAATCTACAGCAAAACAATAAGTCAATATAATCATTACTCAAGGAAAAATGTAGCATAGACCCACACCATCTAGAAAGCACAGGGGTGAATTTCACTTCTACTTACATGCCAATTCAAACAGAATTTTAAGACTAAAGAAAACAGCGGCTAGGGAAATGGTTCAGAAGGTAAAGTGCTTGTCACACAAGTATGAGGACTAGAGTTCAGTCCCCAGTATCCATGTAAGTGCCAGGTGGGCATGATAGCCCACCTGTAATTCCAGCATGAGAGGTGGAGACAGAGGATCCACAGATCAAGATGGCTAGTTGGCTAGCAAAATTAGCAAGGTCTGGGCTTGAGAGCACCTGTGCCCACATATAAGGTAGACAGGAACTGCTAAAGAAACCAGGTGCTGACTTCAATCAAGTTGGTGCTGACTTCAGAGGCTCATCTCCATTGACTAGCATTCACAGTGCTAATGCTATGCATGGTACCTGAAGAGAAAATTAGTCATCAACCTTGCCCAACTGTGACTCCTGTGAACAGCTGGCCCGGCAAGATATGCCCACTGGTGCAATAGTGACAGGGATACTACAGGACTAACCAACCACTCTCTAAAGTCTGCTTTAAAGTCTGCTTTGAAGGATGGAGCCCATACCTGACACTAATATCAGGCCTAGAAACCTAGGGTTAGACAGGTCACAGACCATAGGACAGAATCTAATACCAATTTTCTACTAAGTAATTTGTAGCATTAAACTGACTCCCAATGACTTCTTGTTATACCCATAGATTAATGCATCTCTAAACTCTCAACAGAGAAGCTTCCTTATGCAACAGAAATCCACAACTGGCCAAGGTACTGAGAATAAGAAACTGTAGTTCAAGTTCAAGCCAAATGAAATCCCAGCACAGACATGGGGAAATGGTTAAGAAACCCAACCCTCCATGAAGAAGTATTGGCAACTGATGGCAGCTGGAGTAGGAGGAGTCAGTTTCAGTTAAGGATGAGACTCTTGGTAAGCATTGCTATGGCTTCTACCACATGAAGAAAAGCTCCCTTCTGAGGCTCCCACAGTCTTCTGTTTGACTCTCTGAACAAGAATTGTCTTGCCAAGAATGGACTCATGTATGCCATGGGCTCAACAGCATGCAGATGGTTTCTCTTATTTTTCATATTTATCAAGTACATATATTTCAAATCACTGTTTACTTTTGTATACTTAGCATAACTGGTACTGGCACATAAAATGTGTTGCCTACCATCACACCCATTCTCATTCTTCAAAATATTTTTTGGAACCCACTTTTTTCTTTTTTTCCATGTAGGTGAAATTCAAAGGCTTTTTGTGCTAGATAAAAGTCACAAACACGTAAGGATATTTAGTTACTCAGATGGGTTTTGTGTGTGACAAGTTCCTAAAACATCCTCTTGTACTTTCATTTCATAGTTTATATTTCTCATTTTTGATAGATAGTTGCTTAAAATGTTAATAATATGGGGCTAGAGAGATGGCTCAGTGGTTAAGAGCACTGACTGCTTTGCAGATGATCGAGGTTCGATTCCCAGCACCCACACAGCAGCTAACAACCATCTCTAACTCCAGTCCTAGGGATCCAATGCCTTTTTCTGATCTCTGTGGGTATCACATCATGTGGGTTCACTTAAATACATGCAGGCAATACACTCATATACATAAAATAAAAATAATAAAATTTTAAAAAACGTTAATATTACATAATAGTCTAATTCTATAGCAGTGTATCTATAAACAAAAATATATTCATTCTAATGATTTCTTTAGGGTTTTTTTTCATGTGTATGCACATGTGATATGTGTGAATGATGAATGTACATTCCAATGTATATGGATGGGTCTGCATGCACATGTGTGAGCATGCATATGGAGACCTGAGGCTGACATAAGGAGTGTCCTTGATCACTCTCCACCTTATTTATGTATATATTTTGACTTCTTTAAATTGAATTTTTGAGAATTTCATGCAATATATTTTATCACATTTAGAGCCCCTCCTGTGTCCACATCCCCTTCATGCCCCAAACCAATTTCATATACTCTAAATATATAATATTTATATTATATCTCTATATATGGGCCTATAGAGTCTACTTTGTGTCCCAAATGCCCTTCAGTGTGGATTCACTAACTGGAGCCTTGTCAACTTACCAAAAGTCTCACCATTAAACAAGTTGACTCTCCACCCTCCCAGCAGTCATCAGTTGCCAATATTTCCTCACATAGGGTTGGGGTTTCTTACCCGTTCCCCTTGTCTTTACTGGGATTTTGTCTGGCTTGAGCTTGAACAGCAACTTCTTGTTCTCTGCACATTGGTGATTTGTGGGCTTCTGTGTTAATCACCATCTGTTGCATAAGGAAGCTGATCTGCTGAGAGTTAAGAGATACATTAATCTATGGGTATACAAGAATTCTCTAGGAGTCAGTTTAACACTATCTATTTAGCAGAATAATAATATTTTGCTCTCTCCTATGGCCTGTGACCTATTTCTTAGGTTGGGTTGGGTTTTTCATCTACTTTCCCAAGTCTATGCTGGAATTTCTCTGGTTTGAGCTTGCATAGGACTGTGCATGCTGTCACCATTGCTGTTCATATGAGTAACTGAACAGGTCCTGGAAAACTGTTTTCTTGTGTTCATCCACCACCTCTGGCTCTTACACTTTCTGCAACTTCTCCAATGATCCCTGGGCCTTGGAAGGCTGAAGTTTGATATGTATTGTATATATGGATAAACACTCTGCAACCTCTTTTTCTCTGCACTTTGGCCAGTTGTGGGTTTCTGTGTTAATCACCATTTGCTGCTGCATAAAGAAGCTTCTCTGCTGAGAGTTAAGAGATGCATTAACCTATGGGTATAACAAAAAGTCATTAGGAGTCAGTTTAATGCTATAATTAATTGGTATAAAACTGGTATTAGGCCTGGGATCTGTCAAATCTCAGGTTCCTAAGCATGATATTAATGTCAGGTGAGCTCCATCATCTGAAGCAGATGTTAAAGCGGACTTTAGAGAGGGGTTTGTTACTCTTATAATATCTGTGCCACTATTACACTGGTGGGTTTATCTTGCCAAGTCAGTTGTAGGTCATAGGATTCATAGCTGGGCAAGGCTGATAATTAATTTTCTCTTCAGGTAGCATGCATAGCACTTTCTAGCAATGTGAAAGCTAGTCAGTAGAGGTGAGGCTTTGAAGTCAGCACCAGCTTGTAGCAATAGGGTCTTACCATCAAGTCCTTGTGGGTAGCCCAGAGCAGGGGGAATGGCTAGTATTGTTTGAGGGTCTAATGGATCCCTGGTCAAGCTTCTAGAGAGGGAATTGATTCCTGGCATTGAGGTTTGATTTTCCAGCCTATGATGTCTAGAAGGGACAATGTCCCCTGTTATAAGGTAACTTCTTTTAATGTCTTTTTATAATGTATACATATATACTTTAAGAAGCTCTTATAGTGGCAAATTTCCACATGACCTTTTCTAAAGGTCGTTGGTGTTATTTATCCCTCCCCATACTCCCTCCTCTGCCTTGTCCTCCCATTCCCTCCCCATTTAACCCTTCCTATGCTAATGTCTCCCTTTCTCCTTCATATCATGGCATTCTACCACCCCTCCTAGGAAACCTCCCCTTCATGGCCATTTATTAAGTTTCCTGACTTCTCTGGATTTTCAAATTGAAACGTGAATATCTAAGATTTCAAAACTCGCATTCAATTATGAGAGAGAACATGAGATCCAAAAAACAAACAATGTCAAGGCTGGCAAGAATGTGGAGAAAGGGGAGCTCTTATCCACTGCTGATGGCAGTACAAACTAATGTAGTCACTAGTATGGAAATCAGTGTGGAGATTCCTCAACAAGCTCAAAACTGATATACAATATGATCTAGTCATACTACTCTTGGTCATGAACACAAAAGACTCTATACACTACTCCTGTTCATCCATGTTCATTGCTGTCCTTTTCATAATAGGCAGAATTGGATACAACCTAGACATCCATCAATTGATGAATGGATAATGAATGTGTGGTACATTCACACAATGGAATTTTATTCAGATCTTTAAAAAATAAAATTTGCAGGAAAATGGAGTGAGGTAACCCAGACCCAGAAAGACAAATATCCCATGTAGAATTTTTTAAAATGTTTTTACTTAGTTGTTTAAAAGCTGAAATCCTATCACTTGGAGGAACGTGAATAGAATTGGAGGTCATGCTGAATAAAACAAGACAGGTTCAGAAAAACAATACTTCATGCTTTCCTTCATACATGGGAGCTAAAATTGTTGATCTCACAGAAGCAAAACATGGAATGGTAGGTACCAGAGTCTTTGAAGGGAAGGCGAAGCAGGCAGAGCAAAAGTTTCCATGACTACAGGAGTACATTTAGATAACCTCTAATCTATGGCTTACAACAATTGAACCTTACCAAATACCTACTAGAGATACACAAATAAATGATAAATATTCACAGTTACAGATATGCTGATTTTGCCTTAATCTAATCACTCACTGCATGTGTACTGAAATATTGCACTTTATCTTATAAATATGCATATTTGTGCAAACAAAATATTTAAGTCATTTAAGAACAATTATTAAATGGGAAATTTCCAAAATGTAAATATTTCATTCAATATAACAAATGGTTCTACAAGAACTAAAAACATCCCCTGCCTCTGACTCTTAAATCTTTCCACCCCCCTTTCTGCACTGATACCTGATCCTGGGGATTAAAGGATGTGAAACAGGTGTCCCATTTAGGGTCAAGCTCCCTGCAGTTTCTTATTCTGTGCATGTGATCAATTGTGTGTGCCTTTGTTAATCACCATCTGCTGCAAGAAGCTTCTCTGGTGAGAGTTGAGAGGTGCACTAACATATGGGTATAACAATAAATCATTAAGATTTGGTTTAATACTTTTTCTATTTAGCAGAATATTATTCATAGTTTCTCTCCTATGGCCTGTGATCTGTCTAGCCACAGTTGCACATATGAACCCACAGCACTTGTCACTGCATGCAATAAAACCTGCTCAAGCTCAAGCCAGACAAAAACCCAGCATGGGGCGGGGGAAGGTGGGCAAAAGGATCTAACCCTAGCTGAGGAGCTATTGGTAGTTGATAGCCGCTGGGAGAAAGTCAATTTTCTTTAAAGATGTAATGCTAGACAAGTTGACTATGCTCCAGAGGATGAACCCACACCCAACAGCATTTGGAGAACACTAATTAGACTCCATAGGCCTTTAAAGATGATGATGATGATGACAATGACAATGACGACGATGACAATGATGATGATATGATGATGATGATGATGATGATAGAGGCTATGGAGTTGGAGAGGGGTAGTAAAATGGGGGTGGAGATGGGGAGGGGGCATTTGTATATGATCAAAATACATTGTGTGAAATTCTCAAGGAATCAAAAATATTTTTTAAAAGAGAACTAATGTAATTTTAAGGAACTATTCTTTAAAATTTGATAAAACTGGGACTGGAGAGAAGGTACAGTGGTTGAGAGCACTACCTGCTCTTATAGAAAACCCAGGTTCAGTTTCCAGCATCTCGATGGCAGCTAACAACCATCTATAACTCAAGTACCAGATGAATCTGATTCCTTCTTCTGACCCACAGGCATTGCATGACATGGGTGCACTTACATACATGTAGGCAGTACACTCATACACATAAAATAAAAGTAATAAATAAAATATCCTTTTAAAAAATTGATAAATTGATAAAACTAATTTGTAAGGCCAAGCATATAAGAATCCTCAAAACATACCTAGAAACATTATAAACTGCCAAAGAAGACCCTAAAATATGAGATTTGGGCATTCTGTATTTCTGATGCTATGTATAATGTAAACTTGATAATGAGAAATTCAGGTAAGTTTTTTTGTGATACCACCATATTTTATGTTGCCTGGGATCTATGTAACTACTTTTCAACCTCAAAGGAAGAGTAAAGAATATTGTGAAGACCTCAGGAAAGGTTTTTGAGATATTCGTGGTGATGCTGGCTGAAAGGACAAGTGTAGGAGGACTGTCACTACTGGGAATCACAGCGGACAATGATGAAGATGGCTCTTCAGAAAGCAGGCCAAAGCTGCTATTCCAAAATTTTGTTTGTAAGGTCGGGGAGAGCTCAGCAGTTAAGAACATGTACTGTTCTTAGGAACTGAATTTGGTTCCCAGCACAAATGGCTCACAACTACTTGTAACTCTAACTCTAGAGGATCTGACTCCCTTTTCTGGACTCCAGAGGCACCTGCAATCACACATGCAGATTCCCACATACAAACACACACATATACACATAATTTAAAATTTTATGAAATTTTGAAATTTTTGGTTTTCTATGACCATCCTACCAAAAGCAACATACAGATTCAATGCATTTTCCAGTCAAAATTCTAGGATTTTTCTTCACAAATATAGAGAAAACAATCTTAAAATTTATATGGCATCAGAGAAGAATAGTGATAGCCAAAGCAATCCTAAACAAAAGTTCAGTATCACCACACCTGATTTAAAGCTATAATGCAGGTACATAATAAAAACCAGACACACAAACCAATGAAATAGAGATGCAGACAGAGGTCCACACAACTACAACCACCTGCGTTTTGATAGAGACACCAAAAATATACATTAGAAAAAGAAAAGCATCTTCATAGTATTGGGAAACCCAGGTATCAACATGTACAAGAATGAAGGTAGATACTTATCACTCACTTTGAAAAAAATGCAATTCCAAATGGATCAAAGACCAAAACATAAGACCTGAAATCTATCACTTGCTACAAATAGAGAGGAACTTAAACAAATACATAGATGTAATGATTCTCTGAATAAGATTTAGATGGCACAAGAAATAAGACCAGTAATTAACAAATGAGAACTCATGAAATTAAAATGCATCTGTACAGTAAAAGAAACTGTCAATCGAGTGAAGAGGAAGGCTACAGAATGGGAAAAAATACTTGCCAGCGATACACCTGACAAAAGATTAGTGGTGAGAATACAAAGACCCAAAAAACTAGACACCAAAAAAAAATCCAATTAAAAATGGGCTGTGAACAATTCTCAAAAGAAAAAATACAAATGGTTAGGAACCACTTTAAAAAGTATTCAATATCCTTAGCCATCAGTGAGACACAGATTAGAAGTACTTTAAGATTCCATCTCACCTCAGTCCGAATGGCACATCAGCAGCAATATCAGTAACAACAAATGCTGGTGCAGATGTGGGAAATGGGGAACCTTGTACACTGTTGGGGTGTCCTCCCTATTTTTTTCGCTAGCAGTGTTAGACTTCAGCCATACCATCTGGGCATATATCCACAGTACTCTATACACTCCTGCAAGGATACCTGTGTTCATTGCTGCCCTATTCAATAGCTTGGAAATGGAAATAGCCTAGATGTCCATCTACTGATGAACGAATAATGAAAATGTGTACATATCTACAGTGGAGCATTATTCAACTGCAAAGAAAAAAATGATATTATGAAATTTGCAGGGAACTGGTGAAACTGGAAAAAATATTACAAGTGAGATCAAGCAGACCCAGAAGAGCCAACGCTGTGTGCTTTCTCTCGTATGTGGATCTGAGCTTGTTTTGCTTGTTTAACATGGGGTACTTATGGAAGTCAGGAAACAAAAAGAGGACATAGTGAGGGGGACATAGTGGAACATAAGTGAAAGGAAAGGAAAGTGGGGGAAAGGCTGTGGGTTTAGCAGGGAGGTGGAAGGATTGGAGAGATGAGGGTGAGGGAAAGGAGGGATGATTAACTAGTATAAATCAATTATAAAGAAGCCATATGGAAGCCTGCTGTATTGTAATCCAAATAATAAAATATTAAAGAGTGATTGAAGGTAGTTTTCCTGCATGACTGATGGTGCTGCTCCTAGATATAGGGAAATACTGAACACAGTTCCCAGTCCTGTGTGGATCAAGAAGGTCCCAGAAGCCCCCAAACAATACAAGCTATTTTTAATCCTCTTGGCTGCCCACAAGAACTAGAGGATAAGGTCATATCCTTCTGTAGAAGGCACCACACACCTTGGTTGTAAGATAGCACAGAGCAAGAAACTTCCTCGATGCTGGCTAGCATTCAAACTACTGGAGGGTGTTGCACAGCCTGCTGGGGAAGAAAAGACACCATGGGTCTTTCCCAGCTGTGAAGCCCATTAATGAGAAGTCCAATCTGCCAGGCAAGGTGTGTCCACCCATGCAAAAGTGACTTGACTGTGGTAGGGGTAACCAGCTGCTATCTGATTGGCTCTGAGGCCCACTTTACTGGAGAGAGATATCCAATGCCTGTTACCACAAGTCTGGCTAACAACTCAGATTTGGTGAGGTTGTAAATCCAAGCGAAGAACTTACTATTGGTGTTTAACTTAACTGACAAAGCAGTAAACTGCCTTCTAAATATCTGTGCTTATTCCCATAGACAAAAGTTACTCCAACCTTAATCAGAGATGCCTCTCCCCTAAGCTACTGGCTGTTGATAGACTCTGAGGGAAGGGGAAACACTGTCTTTAGTTGCATACAAACTGCTGAGCCCACAGGCTCCAGTAGTACTTTCGAACTTATGGTTACATAGATGGCCCTGGTTAACCTCTGTGGGTCACAACAAAACAGTCATGAACTGAGAGAGAGATTCTGGAGAGGTGGACTGTGGAGAGGGTTGTAGGGAAGAGTCAAAGTGAAATGACAAGTACGTATTACACACATGTACAAAGTCATCTAAAAACAATTTAATTAATAAAAAAGGAAGAAAAAGAATTTGTTTTCTAAGGATTATTTTGTTATGATAATTAAAATAGAAACAATGTTATGAATAAAACTACCCAAGCACTAAATTCAGGATTTGTGATTATCTTGAAAGTATCAAAGTATTAAAAAAATTTAAACAAAAGGTAATTACATTTACTAAAAACAATTATTGGTGATAAATAAATTACAGCCTCTTGAAATGTATACCACCATATTTAACATGATTTTGAATGCACGCCCCCTAATCCTAACATTAAAATCAAAAATTGCAAAATCAATTTATTTTTTCTATATCAGATATAAGTATATCTCCATTAAAAGAAAGGTTTTTAGCTAAGAAAAATGATAGGTTAAGCTACCACAACCATGTAAACATTTTCCCTTGAAATCCATCAAAAACCCAGTCCAATATGTAACATTAAAATAACCTGAAATTTTTCTCAACTCAGACAGCAGCAAAGAATATAGATTTTTTTTAATTAAAATAAATTAAAAACTATTTAATGCCTATAATACCACAGGAAAAACAAAATATTGGAGCAAATAAATATCAACAGAATTTTTTTCCAAAGGAATAAAATGTAAAACTCTTTTCAACTTACTTTAGCATAATCATTGTCAATTCCTATTTGTTTGAATATTTTAATTTTCCTTATTTTATGTTCAATAACTTTGCATGTTTTACTTTAACAAAATAATTCACTAACAGAATGGCTTTGTAAGAGAAAACACCTTGTTCAAATTCACACAAATGTACCATAAGAGGCAGCAGCCCTATGACTAGAAAGATGGCTGTGAACAAGTCTAGGGTCACAGCTTCTGTCAGATGACTAGCAGGACGGGTTTTATGAGTGCTCTGGTTGAAAAGTTCCAGGAAGAGGACTGCCTGTGAACCAGTGGCCAATAGGATGAGACATTTGCTTGCTCATGTCTAACTCACAGAAACTGTGGCTAGTACTGAGGGGTAGAAGTCAAGGGAAGATGGTAACAGCCCCAGTAGGAGCTGCATACAATTTAAAAGGATGCTTACCCAAAGGAAAAATTGAGGGCCTTGATACAAAAAGGAAGAAATCAGAACTACTACCATTGGTTGACAGGTTTTAGTTGATTTCTGGATTTTGAAAAACTGCAGAGGTAGATGACAAGGGACAACGAAGACTTTTTAACCTCTGGGCTGCAGAGACCCTTAGGCAATAAAGTGTTTACCAAATAAGCATGAGGACCTGAGTTCAACCCCCCAGAACCCAAGTCAAAATCTGGATGTGGTGCCATATGTGCCTGTAACCCCAGCCCAGGAGGATCCGTGGAGGGAGAGAGGAGCAACTAGACAGCCAGTCTGGTGGAACTGATGAGATCCAGGTTCACTGAGAGACGCCATCTCAAAAAATAAGCTGAAGAGAGATCGAGGAAGGGACTTGATCTTGACCTCCGTTCTCCATGCACATGCACATGTATGGCCCCTTATAGGGGAAACAATGTATTGAGGGTCTGCATGACACAGGACTCAGTGAATGCAGAATGAAATGATGAATCAAACCAAAAAGTTTACAAATTAAACTGGAAGAAGAAAAGTGTTAAAGAGATCAGTCTGTAGAGAGACTGAATCTTTACCCTAGAATCCTATTTTCTTCATGTCTGTATGTAATCTGAAATTTGTGGCATAACATTTATTTTCAGTTTTTAATGAACATTTGATTATCCATTCTTAGTGTATTAGTCAGTGTTCTCCAAAGAAACAGAATAGGTAGGATGAATATATATGTATAGAGATTTATCAGTTTAGCTCACAGGATAGAGTCTGAGTAGTCCAACAATGGCTGCACCACACTGGAGAAGCTGAGACTCCGTAGTCACTCAGTCCATGAGGCTGGATGTCTCAGTAGTCCCAATCTGGTGCTGAAGGTCTGACAAATTCCAACAGATCAGCTAGTCTTCAGTCTACAGCAGCAAGAAGAACTCACCAGTGAGAGAGAAGGCAAGCAGCAAGAAGCCTGGAATGCTCCTCTACCTTGGCCTTTTATTCTGGCTGCCTTCAGAAGGTAACACCCACATTTAGGGTGTGTCTTCCAGCTTCAGATGATCCAATCAAGAAGATCTCTCTCATTTCAGTTAATCCCAGATCCAGTCAAGTTGACACCCAGGATTAGCCATCACACTTAGTGAATACAATTTCATCATGGTGATAAAGTCTTAAGAATAATTTCACTTTTTAAGGAGATATACCCAAATTCAGTAGATCCCACCAGGAATTACAGTAAGATAGTAGTACTTGGATAAAAATTAGTTCTTTTATAGAATTATTTCTAAGTTAAGGAATATCTATTTCTTATGTTTGTCGTGTTCCTTGGTGAAGATCAATTTTCGATAGTCTGTTGCGATTGACCCTCGAATGCCTTGTTTATACTGTTTGCTCATTCTGCAGAAGTCTCAGGTTTGAACCGTCTTTTAGAGATAGATTATGAAAAGAAAACCAACTGTTCAAGTTACACTTCTCTTGTTTCACTATTAACTTACAAAGCCTCTCCAGGTCTTTGGTTTTGACCATACTTAAAAGGGTATAACATGATTTAAGAAATATTCATCATGTGCTTTCTATGCAGCCAGTAGCAAATGCGTAGCATAAAAATGTGCTTTCTTTGCTTGCAGCTGGAGTTACCATCAGCAAGTCACTGTTCTTTGTGTCTTAGTGTAACTGTAGAACACAGATTGTATGTAGACTTACACTAATCATGCTTTCACATGTTTGGTGAGTGTTAGAAGAAATGGGCTGCAGGAAGATTCTTTGAAATCATAAGATCTTTCAACTTTTTAGCAGCGTACCTCAAGACCTAGGGAATTACGTGCCACTGTTCGAGGTTGTCAGATTCATTGTTGTATACCCTGTATACCCTGTATAGCCTATACAAATAGGTCTACGTAGTAGTTCTCAAGTCAGAAATAGGGCAAAGATGGAGGCATTTATACTGGTTAGGTTTAAAAATGGGCACTTTGTATAGGCACTATCAAATCTGAGATTGTACCTCCCCACATTTACCTTCCAAGCTCTCTGACTGATGTTAATATTAATAGAATTTAGTTGTCTACATGAGTTCACCTTCTGAATTAATGTGAACTAGCTCAAGCTAGTGGTTTATAATCAGGTCTATTTTCTTCTTTTTTAGAAAAAGCTCAGAGATTTGTTTTAAACTCCTTTGAAGGAAGAAAACATCGCTGGTACTGAAAACCATGAAAAGCAATTTTTAAATTTGTACGCATTCTCAGAAATAGGAGGCGAAGTTATCATTCATCGAAAACAGCTTCTTCCTGTCAGGTAATAATGACAGCTAATGAGACTGACATTTGCACTACTCAACAAAAAGTGTTTTCTAAACATGATGTGCAATTAACACAGCTTATATACAAGTCATATAGACAAAAGCATCAAATTATCAAGACTGTGATGACTAACGTACCCTAAAGATGCCAATCAACTCTTTTTTTGCATCCCATAACTACTTTTAAGGCTACTTTTTTGTTTTATTCATTCTTCAGAGTGAAGATAAACTAGTTCACGTTCATGAAGCTAATCAGTTCTTTTCAACTTGGAAGGAAGGGAAAGAAGGAAGGAGGGCAGAAAAAGAGTAAGACTAGACTTTTGAACAATGGCTCTTTAAAATGAATGCAACATTTCAGAGTGTAAAGTACCATTTATGCTTGGGTCCTTTTCCTTCCTTCACAGGCTGCATTTACACTACTGCATAGTATTCCTTTTATTTTTATTAACAATATTAGTTATGTGTTTGTATAGATGCATATTTGGGTCCTCTTATACTAACAGTAAGAGAAAGTAGGTAATGATGTGTTATTTATATAATAGAGGACCTTACCAGTCTGTGTGGAATTATAAACACCAGGTGTGATTATGTAGGAGACCACAGGACTATTTATTCTTTATTTTGTTTTGACAGTACTGAACTTTTCTTGTCTTTAATGTTAAAAAGTCTAAAACAAATACTAAAGCAGAGTGACGTGCTAAGAAAATCAAAAGGCATCATGATTTACATGGGTTATTTAGAGGGGCTGCAGAGAGAGCTCAGTGAGTAAAGGATTCCAAGCAAGCACGAGGACCTGAGTTTGGAACCTCAACAAGGGGTTTGGAACCCAAGTCTGAAAAAGCTTGGCATGGTAGCACATCCTTGTAATCCCAGTTTGCGGAAGAAGGCAGCTTCCTGGCCTCACTAGCCAGCCAGTGTAACCTAATCAGAAAGCCCCAGATCCTAATAAGAGACCTTGTCTCAAAAACAAGGTGGATGGTTCCTCAGGAATAGTGCCAAGGCTTACCTCTGGCTGTACACACACACACACACACACACACACACACACACACACACACATACACACACACCCCAAAATGGCAAAACTGACTCCATTTTGACTTTTGCTTTACCCTGTGCTTCTGTCCAGCCATTCCCTCTGCAGCTAGCCAGTCAGAATGCCCACGCAGATTGCACCTGTAGCCAGAGTGTATACATCATTTCTACAGTTACTGGGAAATTGCAACTAGCCAGGTAGCATGTCCAGGTAGCACTTCCTCTCACCCAGCTCTACCTGCATCTCCATGGAGCCCATTGTCTCTGCACTTCTGAGAAACTTGGTTTTCCTAGCTGAAACATTTTGTTAACCGAAAACCTCGTTTTTAACCGACTTGCCCATGGTCTGATGTAACTGATGATCTGATGTAACTACGGTTATTGGTTCTGCCCTGGAATGATGTAAATGTGGTTTGGGGCTTTATAAAACACATTCTACCTCCTCTCGAGGTTGAGATTTCTTTTAGGCATTAGTCCTATCTTGACTGCTGGCTTAAAAAGGACTCTTGATTCTACCCAAAACTGCGTGGCATTTCTCTGAGGGTATTAAAGCACCACACACACACACACACACACACACACACACACACGCACGCGCAAGTGCGCGTGCACACACACACACAGAGGACTGTTAGAGAAGGTTCTAATCAAAACAATTGAGTGCACACACATTTGCATCATTACAAATTTCTGCCAACCCTTCCCTTTGCTCTATGCCACTCACACCTGCTGCATAGACTTGTTCCTAGATCCATGAACTCATCATGCCTCCTGCATATGACAAATAAGTAGCGGGAAAAAAAGAACTTGAGCGCAAGCAACTACTGCAGAAAAAAAATGCTTGATCATAATTTATGTACAAGTCATATGTTTTAAAAGTTGAAACATAATATGAATAAACTTGAAATATTTGATGAGTTACTGAAATACTAAGTAATAAAAGGGAGATTATATTTATTTAATATTTTACTGAAGATGAACTGGGTTACATGGTAGAAATCAAAAGAAATCTCTAATAGGATCAACCACAATTTTTGCAAAGTTTCATTGAATTACTGCTCATAATTTCTTTACCTAAAACATTTCTAGGCTTGTCAAATTTCTGTTCTGGAAAGATAGACTACTGTACCTTCTGGGCTTCCATAAAGAGACCCTGGGATTCATTCTTGCAGCAACAGCCAGCGTTAAGGACAAAAAGTTATAAAGACCAGTCTCTTTAGGAAGTCATCCAAATATCTCATGCGTGTATGGTTTGGTACTAAAGGGGAAACAGCCTCTGGCAACCTGCTGCAGTATAGTCCCAGGCTTCAACATGACCAGAAAGCTGAGGAAGAGAATCCAAAGGGTTCCTCCACTTTATGGAAAAGGATTCTAAAAAATGGTCAAGGGATGACTAAGAGAGGCCCTTATCTACTTGAAGCCAGTCTGATCTCATTTGAGGACAAAGTGGATGTCTCTCTCTTGCCAAAAATGTGAGGCCATGGCTTTTGTGATTCTTAGTCTAGTTATATGGGTATATTTGCTTTGCAAAAATTCATTGAGTTGTGTACTTATGTTTGTGCACTTTTATATGGCTGTGCCCCATTTAAATTATTACTCAAAAACTTTAACATGTGTTTGCCCCTTCATTGTATTTGAATGATTCACTTCTAACATATAGGCCAGGGTTTCAGGTTTAGGAGGGCAGTCTGAATATTGCCGTAAGCTCTGTGCACTCAGAGACTCCCATAAAAACCTAATGTGGTTTTGAAGGAACCAGACCCAACAGACCTAAAAGCTAAAAGGCTAGAAAATTTCAAGTTCATGAGAAAGCAAGTCAAGAAAAGTTCTTTTAAAATATTTATTTTTTTATTTTATGTGTATGAATATACTGCCTGCACATATGTAAGTGCATCCATGCCATTCAATGCCCAAGGATGTCAGAGGAGGGTGTTCAAAAGAGGGTGTTATCATATCCCCTGAACTGGAGTTACAGATGGTTGTTAGCTGCCATGTGGGTACTGAGATTTGAACCGGGACCCCTGCAAGTGCAGCCAACACTCTTAACTGCTGAGCCATCTCTCTAGCCCCCCAAAAGTTTTATCCTAAAAGACCAAAATAATAGCTCTTTCCTGGGGTCCTGAAGAGCTGTTAGGTCAGAGGTAGCTACCTCAGGAAAAAAAAAAATACTGGCTGTGGTGATAACTGAATCCATTGTTGCTTTTGGCATAGCTGGACCATTTGAGCTGTTTTTCCCTCCCACCCATCCTCCTCATATAGAAAGCATAAGAAGGTGGAGATTTCAGTTCTCAAGGTCAAAATTGAAACTTGTTTTTCTACCTGGAGAAGGCTTCAATATATCATCAGAACGTAAAGGAGAAGCAGAGAAGAGCCAAAGTTAACAGTCATCTTTCACATCGGTCACTAAGGAAGATAATTAAAAGAGAAAGCAGCTCCATCCAGTGGTAAAACACACTAGAGCACTCCACCGAGCCCCCCCTCCACGTTCTTCTTACTTTAATAATGATGAAGGACCCAATGTGCCTGGAAAAAATTATGGATTCTAGAACCAACCCTTCTACTTAAGGGCGTGGCATGCCAGGAAAATAGAGCTATGCAACTTTTGAAGGAATGTACCTCAAATACTTACAATAATCAATCCAATTTTTTTTTCAAAAATAGGAACATGGAGCAGGGACACTAATCAATGAAAACCAACAACACAAAACATGGTGGTATAGGGAGGAAATGCACACATATAAACAGAATTTCTGTAAGGGGAAAACTGATAAGTGGTAATAATACAAAGTCAAAATAAAACACAATATTATATGAAAAAATAAAAAACCTCAAGAACTGAACAGAAAATTGAGTTTGGAAGAAAAGGAGAAATTACAAGTGATGAAGCAAAATGTAAAACAGAAAAACCAGGTAGTAAACACAGGTGAGGCTGCAGAGAGATGGGGTTGGTCACATCTAGAAATGCAGCTTAACATCTGGCTGGGCTCAGATGCCATGTGAGGATAGGGGAAGGGAGGGGGCTGTACATGAATGGGTAGTCACTGGAACTCAGATACCTGTATACAACATGGCTTTTCAGAAGGCTAGCTTTTCAGTGAGCAGCTTGACAAATACTGCTTACAAATTCATATGTGTGCAAGGAAATTTATCTTTGCTGAGATTTCTGTCTCAGGGGAAAACAGGTCAGAACCACGTCGGAAAATGAAGTAAGAGCTCTATCTATTTGGTGAGAGATCCTCAATGTCAAAAACCGCAAAAGTTGTCTACAGTCTAGTCTCAGTATATCTGGGTGCCTGGCAGAAGCAAATCTAAAATAATTCTGTATCAGTCCTTCCACAAACAGAGTCTGAGAACTGCTACAGGCAAAGTAAAATACATTGAAGATGAGTTTAGTATATTAAAACCCTACAAAACTCATGTAAAAATTGAACACAAGTCAGAGTCAGGAGACAAAATCACAAGTTTTGTCATCTGGTGAGCTTGAGATTAAAATGACTATAAAATAATTTTATGTAAATGAAAAATGAAGGAAAACTGCAAAAAGCATGTCTCTATAAAACTGTGAGGGCTGGGGAGATGGCTCACCAGTTAAGAACACTGACTGTTCTTGCAGAAGACCCAGGTTAGAATCCCAGCACCACATGGCAACTAACAACTGTCCGTAACTCCACTTCCAGGGGATCTCACGGCCTCTTCTGTCTTCTGTGGGCATTCCGTGGTGCACTTACCTACATGCAGGCAATACACGCATACACATAAAAGAAATAATAAAAAAAATATGGAAAGTGGTCAAATATAAGCACTAAAAAAAAACTGTAGTGAGATATAAAAATTAGTGACTGAAAGGTAAAACCTAGTAGATTGGCCAACCAACAGACTAGATACAGTTAAAGGGATGATTAACAGACTGGAAGATAAACCTCAGAAAAATGTCCAAATATAATACAAAAATGTAAAGGGATAGAGAATGACACATGGATATTCTAATCATGCAGGCAGAAAGAGAAGCAACAGCAAAGGAATGAGTAAAATTGTAACTTAAAAATAAGCATCATTAGTATATGTATTCAAAGTCATTGTTTAGAATGTAGTCGCTGGGACTGAGAGATGGTTCAGTAGTTAAGAGTACTTGCTGCTCTTGCAAAGGACTCAGGTTTGGTTCCCAGCACCCACATTGGGCAGCTCACAACTGCCTGTGACTCCAGGGATCCTGATGTCCCTCTGGCCTCAGGCAGCAGGCATACACTTGGTGCACATACAAACATGAAGGATTTAATTGTTACAAGGTCCTTGTTCTGTTTGCACAAAAACTATCAGCACTGATAATGTCAGAGTTCTATGTTAAGTCTGAATCCTAAAATTCTGTGGTCATAATTAAAAGAATAAATATGGAATCTGTCTCTACAAATGAACAGCAAGGGAAGAGAAATATGGTGATAACTCATTCTAAATGATGTGAGGAAAAGAACAAGCAGAAACAAAGTTAAAGACTTCAGAAATGAGTAAACTAATTTACAACGAAGTCATTGTGATTAGTGTATCATTAAATTATATTAAAATTATTGATAGAAGTAATTAATCATAATCATTTTATACATGAGAAAACTAAGGCATAGAAAAATTAAGAAATTGTCCCCAAAGACAAAGAGTTCAGAAACATAAAGAACTGTTCCCAAGGTTCAAATATCTAAGAATAAGGGTTTCGGAAATCGGGGAAAGGACAATTGAAAAGTGGCACATGACTTTAATCCCAGCACTTGGGAGGCAGAGGCAGGCAGATCTCTGAGTTCAAGGCCAGCCTGGTCCAACAGTGAGTTCCAGACCAGCTGAAGCTACAGGGAGACCCTGTTTCAAAAAAACCAAAAACAAAATACTGAATGTTCTTATTTTAGCTTCAGTCTTCACCTGACTCATCCACAGTAAATGCACCAGAGGTTCCAGTTGCTCAAGAGGCTGCCATGTGAGGACAGGCTGAGCACAGGAGTTGGAGAGTAGCTTGGCAACAGTGAGACCTTGGTTAAGGGGAAAGCAGAGACCTCAGACACATTTGTCTTAAAGTGTATACTGTGAAATTAGATTCCAGCTTCGATTTGTGTATTATATAAGCAGGATTTTCATGTACATGGATATCCAAGAAGAAAATAAAAAATCATATGTGACATCATTTTAAACTGTGTTGTTCTCTTACATATCATAGGACATTTACTATTCCTGACATTGACTTGCAAGTGTCAATGGCTTATACCTTTTATAATTAGTAATTCACCAACAGATTTCTGGAATGCCTTCTACAGGGATGATTATCACACACTTGGAGGACCACCAAGAAAGAAGGTTCCAAAGTTTCTGCCAAGAATCAGGCTGTGAACATACGACCTGCATCTTCTGATCTCCACAGTAACATTGTAAGGGAGATCAGACTTGTCCTTATTTAGAAGATATGAAAAAGGAGACATTTCCTAACTGACATTTTAATTAATTAATTTTATATGTATGACTGTTTTGCCTGCACATGCATGCAATGCCAGCAGAGGCCAGAAGAGGGTGTCAAATCCCCTGGAACTGGAGGTACTGATTGTTGTTAGTCCCCATGTGGGTGCTGGGACAGAACCCAGGTCTCTGCAAGAGCAGCCAGAGCCATCTCTCCAGCCTCCCTAACAGTCATTTTAAATTTTTGTTCCTTTTCTCATTCAACATTGTCAGACAGCATTCTAGAATCCTGAAAACAGTGATAAAGAAGTACAGGCTTCTTGAAGTCAATAGGCACACTGGGGAGACTAGTAATACGTAATTCAACACTAACATGAAGTTGGAAGTGAAAGACAGGTTGCTGAGCATAACACAGATACCTTTTGTTTACAGTGGCAGCAGATACTGTTTATTAAGGCAGAAAGTGAGAGTTTTTCCAATTTCCTTTAATACCTGCTTAATTGTAATTCAGATATTTTAGGTTACAAGGGCCTTGAAATTATAAAACAAAAGCCAGGCATGGTAGCACATGCTTATGATAACAGCATTCAGGAGGATGGGAACAAGCTTGAGGCCAGCCTGGTCTATATAGTATATTCCAGGCCAGCCAGGGCCATGTAAACCTTTCTCAAAAACTTGAAAAAAAAAATCATAAAACAAAGTTCTATTCTTCTAAAGGAGAGTAGAATTTATTAGGTATGCACATGTATACATATATACATTTTATATAGGTTTCACAAGAAGATATAAATTTGGAAATTACAAACTGAAAAGAGCTGCATTATTAAATGTTTTAAATTGAATTTTTAAAAGAAGATTATTAATAAAGTTTGAACTGAGTTCTCAGCAAAATCCTGCTAGTCCCCGAAATGCAGGGGGAAAAAACTACCATAAGCACTAAAAGGTGTCACTGAGGCTAATGTGACAAGAGCCTCAGGAAGAGTTCACCAGAGTCACACTAGCTGAGCTAATTAAGCAGCTGGCAGAGTGGCTCTGAGGGCATGGCGGCCGGCACAGCAGCAGATGCTTCCGGGGCCCTCCCATGCCACTCTCCTTCAGCAAGCCGGGACACAAGGAAGAGGGGACACAACACGATGACTAAAACGGACGAAAAGGAGGCAGACAGACTGCGAACAGTGACTACTTCGAAGAGCTGCCATAATGCTTTTAACGCTCAATTATCTTGTATTTTTAACGTGATCCCTAGAACGATAGATTATATTCCTTTATTTTCAGTACAAAAGATTTTTTTAACTCTCTAAATAGTGCTTTTAGGTTAATGGACCTCTCATTTTACCTTTGTATCTATCTGATATATTAAGAAAATATCAGATATTTCTTTAGTGTATGTTCTTCATAATTCTAGAATATAATCATAATGGTAAGTTGTTTTCTGAAGTAAAAGCATATATGCTTTTTAAGTTTATTCCACAAATTACTTAAAATTTGAAACCCAAACAGTATTATATTGTACTTTTCAGTGGAAACCAGATGGTTGGATTAATTTTTATTATGAAACTAAAATGTAAATGGGTCATATACTCAAAACAACTCTTTGTTCTTTTTAACAGTCTTTAAATTTTTAATGTCATGTTCACCTTGAACTTGCTCCTCTGTGGAACTCTGGAATGCCCTGTGCCCAAATCCAAACAAATTCTAATGGGCAAGACAGACAGACTCTCTTTCCAAAGGCAAGTGGCAAAGAACAATGGGCCATTAAACACCCAACTATTATTGCTTCTTTCATAGGAACCTTTGAATTGGCTGCTTAGAGTGTTAAGGATAATGAAGTCACAGCTTGTGCACACTTTGTGGAACACTAAAGTGCAAAGAGAGGAGGAGCCACAACTGCAGACTGCACCCAAATGTTATTCAGCCATCTTGAAAACAATATTGCTAGCATGATCCACAGCCAGAGGGGGATCAAAGCTCAGGGCAAAACATCGTCAGAATCAGAACAACTCTGAGTTCTGATCCTGCATTCTGCAGCATTGCCACATTAAAAAGACTAGACCTGTTACTGTAAATAGAATTACTTCCAAAGTAATTTGTAGTGTCCCCTTGTACAGGGTCCCTTTGTGCTTAAATGGCTGTATGCCTCCATAATGATAACTTATCTAACATACTTATTTGCATCCTACATGCTTTGGTCTTAAGATAAAAACATGTTTTTTTTTCACTATTAATGAGTTTTGATAATTTGAGGACCTTCAAAAGCTTTAAAATTCCCTCTGCTGATTTTTACATTTAGTGTGTACTTCAAATAAGAAACACATGATAGTAGTTGGCAGATAATGCTTGATGAATGTCTATCACAGTGAGGTCACACAGAAGCCTTAGGAGTATACACTGTATGTGTTTAAGATTAAAGAGATTAAACACTGTGTCCAAGATTTTAATACTTTGGTAAAAAAATAGCAAATATGGATGTTTATGGTTGTTGTTTATTTTTCATGTATGTACATGCTCAACTGTCTATGGTGCATATGTGTGCACTGATGCCTGTACACATGTCTGTACATGTATATGGAGGTCAGAGGACAACCATAGGTGTTGTTCCTTAACAACCATCTTCCTTGGGCTTTTGTTGGAGACAGGTCTCTCCCTGGCCTGTAAGTTACCAAATAGGCTAGGCTGGCTGGCCACTGAGCCCTAGGGCTCTGCCTGTTTCTGTCTCCTCAGTTCTGAGATTAC
The DNA here is from genome assembly GCF_000622305.1 of Nannospalax galili. Taxonomy (NCBI): domain Eukaryota; kingdom Metazoa; phylum Chordata; class Mammalia; order Rodentia; family Spalacidae; genus Nannospalax; species Nannospalax galili. Next base: position 708,688 of record NW_008335444.1, on the reverse strand, counting down.
AAGCATCCCGCCAAGCTTTTAAAGTTGTTGTTTTATAACTGACACATAAAAACATGCATGTTTATGAAATAACATGTAATGTTCAATTCACATATATAATTTCTGTGGTTTTTAACTCATTATCTACCTTTAATGAAACAGATCTGAGAAGCAGATATTAAGATGAGACTAATAGCACAGGCTACTTTCCTTATTAAGGAAAAGTTCTGTGAAAGCCAAGTGGAGGAGCTAAAACAGCTGACAATCTAAGATGCAATCAACAAACCCTATAGCTACATGTCCAGCATCTAGGGCTAGTGTGGTATTACATGGGCTCCCATAGACTTCGTTGGCTACCTACAGCATGTGTGACCTCCTTCTTGGGCTAACTACATAGTGCCTGCAGCTTTCCTTGGTGGACAGCCCACACTTTTCCATTTCTTTTCTTTTGTTATGTATTATTTTTATTTTATGTGTATGATTGTGTTGCCTGCATGTGTGCAAATGCACCCATGTCATGCAATGCCCTCAGAGGTCAGAAGAGGCAATTGGATTCCCTGAAACTGGAGTTAAGGACAGTTGTTAGCCACCATGCAGGTGCTGGGAACTGAACCCGGATCCTCTGCAAGAGTAGTCAGTGCTCTTAATCACTGAACCATCTCTCCAGCCTACTTCTGGGATTTCTAACATCCTGGGCTCCATTGTAACCTAGACTTCATCTTCACAGCTTCTCACACAGCTTTCTCAGGAGCTCCACACAGGGCCTCCAACCCTGCCACACATTGCCTGGACTCAAAATCTTTTGTGTGTGCAACACTGGCATAAACTTGAAGACCCCATCACTTTCATGTTGTGTATACCTGCAAAATCAGCACAATATAAGTTTGGACAATATAAGTTATGCTACGTGCTCCAGATGCATCCAGAAGCCTTTTATCACCACTGTAGTAGCCTCTGAGTGCCTATATGACTGAGCCTGGGGAAACATTTCCTTAGCTCCCTGATCAAGCAAGGTGCCTGCTGTGGCTCTCTCAGTTTAGGCGCTCTTTTTTTTTTTTTTTTTCAGTCACTCTCCATTTAAATAAAAAATTTCAGATGAGTTGCATTTTACCCTGGAGTCATGAAAGGTCTTACCCTTAAGGCACCTTTCCTATTACTGGTTTCTCTTTTATGGTGCTAATATCACAACTATCATACTTTATTTGTTCATCTAGTCTACTCCACAACTTTAAACATGTTTAGGCTCCTGTTCTTATCAAACTGCACATGTTTTACAACTCTCTGCTCAACTTTTTTTCCTCTCTGTTCTCTCTATAAACCTTATTAAAAGCAGTTTATCAGGAATTCATTCCACAACTTTGTGGAATGACTTTGACAATATGTACATGGTCTGAACAGATGACTTTTACTTAACCTTGAAACCCAAAATGTTAATCTTATCTTAGTGTGTTTGTAATGTAGACAAGCTCACTGAGCCTTGAGCTCCTCTTGTAACCTAAGCATAGCCCCCTCATGACTCCTCCTTGCCCTTGACCCAGAACAATGCATGAATGAGCATGGATATTTTGCATATCAAGTAAATGCTGCAGAGTACTTATCCCATTGAAATCCATAAGATAATTTTCCATTTGAGTTGCAAGCAATAGATGGGATTAAATGGATAATATATGGTTTTGGTTGTGTGTATGCTAGTCTAACAGCAAAGGTCAGAAAGGACAAAATCATCTAAAGGTGCCCATTTTTCTGTTCCCACTTTGTGCTAGCTATGCTGCTTCAATAAAAGAAAAAACCAGCCCTGGTTCAAGATCACAGATCTTCTAGGTGTGGTAGCACATGCCTTTAATCTCGGCACTCAGAAGGCAGAGGCAGGTAGATGTTTGTGAGATTGAAACCAGCCTGGTCTACATACTGAATTACAGGTCAGCTGGGCTAACAGGTAACCCCACCCCACCCCCCAAAAAGAACAAAACAAAACAAAAGATCATGGTCCCAAGAGTAATCTCAAGAAACAGGTACTCAGAGCAGTTCAGGTCACCTGCTGGCTAAAAGATGCTAAAAATTAAGCTTTTTTTATTCAGACATAACTGCAATGCCACACAACTAGAGTGTTATGCTGTCTTGAAATTTCCTCTGCCAAACGAATTAGTCCATTTCTTTCAATTTGGTCTAACTCAAATGGGTAGAATGCAGATTCTTTGCCAAAAAATAACATAAATTGTCTCTAGACTACTTACCAATGGAATCTTTTCTCCCATCTGAAACCTCATCAGCCAGGCCTCTACTGAGCTCATTTCTCTCTTCACTACGGTCTCCTAAACTCCCACTAGAATTCCCTTTCAAACTCTGCTTATAGCATTCAAGGACTTCTCTGGACTGTACTTCCAAACTCTTCCATATTCCTCTTGCAAACCAGGTCTAAATGTGTATGATCCTCATGGTCATTTTCATCACAGCAATAATTACACTTCTTGGCTCCAGTTTTCTGTATTATTTACTTTACTCATCACTGTGACCAAACATCTGGCACATCAACTTAAGGAAGGAAAGGCTTATTTTGTCTCAGAGTTTAGAGAATATACTCTATCATATAAGCAGGAGCTTGTAGCATGATAGGTCAGATAGCAGAGAACTCAGTGATAACCAGAAGGAGACAATACCTTCAGTCCACTCCATGTGATCCACTTCTGCTAGCTAGGCCACAGTCCCAAGGTTCCACAACTTCCTAAAATAGGTGCCACTAGATGGGGACCAAGTGTTCCAATGTATGAACCTGGGAAGGCCATTTCACATTCAAACTTTAACATGGCCTTAGTTCCAGAGGGAAGAATGCCACCAGGAGACATACAAACAATATCATTGAACTAGAAAGCTCAAATTACCATTGGCCACTTTGAGTACTTCATGCCTCTGACTCAACAGGCTACAGTGTAGGCTAGGGTAATCATTCTGAACTGCCAAGAGGAAATTAGACTACAATGAAGATAAGGGCTGTGTGGAATGCAGAAGATCCACCAGAACATTTCTCAATGTTAATTATTGTGCACTGTAATTAAGGTCAATAAAAAATTATAGCAAGCCAATCCAAGCAGGTCTATGAAAGGCCCACAATCTTTAGAAGGGTTGGGCCATCATACCATGTAATGAGGTATGCTCAATTGCAGTGCTTGCTGAAGGCAAACAGAATGCAGGGGAGGTAGCAGAGGAAAGCACTTACAAATGCAAGTTATGGTCACATGACCAATTTTGAAACAAAGGTTGCAATTATGAGTATTTCCTTTCTATTTTGTTAGAAATTTGTGTATACATATGTGTCCCAGAGACCTGATTCCTCCAAGGGGCAGGGCCTGCCACAGAGAAATGACTGTGGAGGGGCTTCTGGGTGTCATCTGGGAATGCACCAGGCCAGAAAGATGGCCCTGGAGTCTCATCCTCATGGACACAAGAGGGGTCATTTACCCACCTGGGGAGAGACTGCCATCCCATGGTGCATGGGCTAAAGTTAATGGAGACTGTGGGTGGGTGCAGAAGTGATCTGGAACAGGCAGGCAGAGCTGTACAGAACTGGGTGCAGGCATTCATTTCTTTGTAAGTTTCTCCATCCTCCCTTCCCCAAGATATAAACTACAATAAATTCACATAAAAATATGTAATATGGTTTGTCTGATAGCGCAAGAGACCCTGAGAGAACTCAGTCGACAACATATATTAACCAAATACCTTTGTATTCATTCCTTTCTTATTCTTCTATCATGTAACATAAGAATTATGTATGACCTCCCTCAGCTTCCCTGGGCCTGCACGACCAGCTGGCCTCTTGGGGCTGTCTCCTGGGTAAGTCAATCGAGCTCTCAGCACCTTGACTCCCCCAGCCTCACTCACCCTCCCATCTCCCCTGCCTGTCTCTCCTCCTAGCCTGGGTCCTGTCCCATTCATTGTCTTGGTGCCCCAGACACTGGGGAAACCACCACTGCTTCCTAATACTTTGCATCTGGACCAACCCAGTTTCTTCTTGAGGTCCCCAGGAGCCCTCTGGGCCTGGTCCCACCCTCACCTCCCTCTGCTTCGCTGGGCTGCACAGTCTGCCAGCCTTTTCCTGGATGGCTGTACTGAACTCCCAGCCTGGGGCCACCATTACTTCCTGATCCCTTGCATCCAGATGGACCCTGTTCTTTCTCAAGGTCCCCAGGAGCCCTTTGGGTCTGGTCCTGCCTTCACCTCCCTCTGCTTCCCTGGGCTGCACAACCCACCAGCCTCTTTCCGGGACGCAGGGGCTGACCGTTCTGCTTCCTGATCCTTTGCACCCAGACCAACCCAGTTCCTCAGTGCAGTCCCCAGGAGCTGTTGGGGCCTCTTCCCACCCCCATCTTCCTTTGCATCTCTGGGTGGCACAGCCACCAACTGCCTGAGGCCAGCACCTGTCCTGGGCCCAGCTCCCAGGCCATTCCAACCCCCAAATTGCTAAGGCCAAAATCTTTCCTGGAGGGATCCAGACATTAGGAGAAAGCCTGAGAGCATACGATCCTCATCTGTCTTGGGCCTCTGTGGAACTCATGAAGACAAAAGCATTCTGGCCACTCCAATATAAAATCAAAAGAGAGAACCAAAAGGTTATAGGAACCATCTTTTCACACCCAAAAAGTAAACCACAAAGGCACATAAAGTTTACAAAAAGAAGCAGACCTAAACTTGAAGGCTTGAGTCTCAGGCAAGAATCAGAAACTACAAAAGAAATTCACGTGTCAAAATCACAGAGAAAAAATAACATGGAAAACCAAAATAACATACCCCCCACCAAATACCAATAGTCCTCTAGAGTAGTACAATGAGAATCCCCTAGAGATAATGGAGGACATGGAACTCAAAAGAACAATTAGAAACATGATAAAAGAATTCAGTGAATTTAAAGAACACACAAAGAAGTCAAAGAACTGAAGGAAGATGAGGATAAACTGAATGAATTCAGAAAAGAGCTAGAAATAATGAAGAATACTCAGGCTGAAATGAAGAAGGAAGTGAAATAGTCACTAAGCCAATTAGAAATGACAGGAGAAAGCCTCACCAATAGGATGAATGAAATGGAAAACAGACTATCAACACTGGAAGATAAAGTGGATGAACTAGACAACTCAAGCGAAGATTATGAAAATTTAAGAGAGCACAAGAATGGAATATGCAAGAATTGTGTGACACCATAAAAAGAACAAACTCAGGAATCATAGGCATACAGGAAGGAGAAGAATCCCAAGATAATGGCATGGACCAGATCCTCAAAAGAATCGAAGAAAATTTCCCAAACCTAAAGAAAGACGTGCTCATACAAATACAAGAAGCATATAGAACACCAAACAGACAGAACCAGAACAGAAACTCTCCACGGCACATCATAGTAAAAACACTAAATGTACAGAACAAAGAGACAACATTGAATGCTGCAAAAGAGAAACAATGAATCACACATAAAGGAAAACCATCAGGATTACAGCTGACTTTTCAGTGTGAACTAAGAAAGCCAGAAGAACCTGGACCAAAGTATTCCCAGTGTTAAATGACCACAGATGCCAACCCAGATTACTATATCCAGCCAAAATGTCTATTATAGTTGAAGGGGAAAATCTTCCATGACATAAATAGGCTGAAGGAATTCATGTCCATAAAACCAGCCCTTCAGAGAGTTCTAGAAGCAATACAAAGAGCTGAAGAAAGGAATGACTATACCCAAGGGGTTGTGGAAAGAAATTCAATGAAGGTATAACTGGAAAAGTACAACTATATCAAGAATGTAAAAAGAAATAAAAATAGAAATCAATACTCAGCTTTCATTAATAACTTTAAATATTAATGGACTGAACTCCCCAGTCAAAAGACACAGACTAGGTGAATGGATTAAGAAACAAAACCCATCTTTTTGTTGTCTGTGAGAAACTCATCTCGCTTTCAAGGACAGCCACTACCTTAAGGTGAAAGGATGAAAAAAAATACACCAAGTGAATGGTACTAAGAAAAAAAGCAGGCATTGTAATTCTAATATCTGACAAAATAGACTTTAAACTAAAACTAATCATAAGAGATAAAGAGGGCCACTTCATTCTGATCAAAGGAACAATAAACCAAGAAGATATTACTATCATGAGCATATATTCACCAAACTCTGGTGCACCCAACTTCATAAAAACAGTACCACAGGACTTTAGGATCTAGATTAATCCCAGCTCATTAATAGTAGGGGACTTCAATACCCCATTGTCT
>NW_008335444.1:699311-702246 GCF_000622305.1 Nannospalax galili | reverse complement strand
ATATGGATTTATCATCTTAGCTGACAGGATAGAGTCTGAGTAGTCCAACAATGGCTGCACCATACTGGAGAGGCTGAGAATCAGTTGTCGCTCAGTCCATGAGGCTGGATGTCTCAGTAGTCCCAATCTAGTGCTGAAGATCTGATGAATTCCAAACGATCGGCTAGTCTTCAGCCTACAACAGCAAGACAATCTCACCAGCGAGAGAGAAGGCAAGCAGCAAGAAGCCAGGTGTTCTCCTCTGCCTTGATCTTTTATACTGGCTGCCATCAGAAGGTAACACCCACATTTAGGGTGTGTCTTCTGGCTTTAGATGATCCAATCAAGAAGATCTCTTTCATTTCAGTTAATCCCAGATCCAATCAAGTTGACACCCAGGATTAACCACCACAAGTCCACCTCTTGTCAACTTGACACACAATAGCATCTCTCTACGTCAAGCTTAATTTTCAATGTTAAGGTCACAATTTCACCTAACATGATATAACTATCCGCAATGCATTATACATCTTAGAGTAGGTGATAAGGTTTTTGAGGAATGCTTAGTCCTTTAGTATCTCATAACCCAATATAATCATATAGGTTCACAACACTTAACCACTTAACACATCTCAATTACATATTCAAAAAAGAATAACTCAAGTATCTGCTTAACATGTGTATACATGCACAAGGCTATTCTTAACCAAATAGGACAAAAATACTCATGTCAATTACAATCCACATTTATGCAACTGGTCACATGGCCTAAGTTTGTATTTGTAACTACCTTCCTCTATGACCCATTCTGTATTTCCTCCAACTTTAGCAAGCACCTCTGCAGGTCTTGGCTCTTTCCCTGGAGGAGTGATCCATACTTTCATCCCTGAAGGGTCTGGGCAATTTGTTGTCCTGTCTGGATTGGGTTATTGCAGTTTTCCATTGACCTTAATTACAGGACACGGTAACACCAAAAGTCACCCTAAGGAATCTCCTGCTTTCCAGATATAATATTCATTACCAACATTGTGGAGAACAAGTCCAATTTCCCCCTGGTAGTCTGGATCAATCACCCCTCCTAATACTTTTATTCCCTTCTTAGCCTGCTGACTTAAGGGCATCAGAAGCCCAAAGTGTCCAGGGGGAAGTCTTAACTTTCAGTTCAATGGAATGTTTGTTGTGTCTCCTGGCAGAAGCACTCCCTCTTCTGGAACCAAAACATCCAAGCCAATAGAGTGCAAAGTCAAGGGTACAGGAAGCAAAAATTTTTGAAGCAGGACACCAGGGGTGATAGTGAGTGGAATCATTCCCACTTCCCCCCCTTGATTCCTGGACCGGTGGATCCTGGCTATAGGAGAAACTGTACTGTATATTGGATGCTGATTCAGAGCATACACTGCCTTCTGGAGGACCCTGCCCCAGCCCTCCAGGCTATTGCCACCTAATTGGTGCTGTAACTGTGTCTTTAAGAGACCATTCCATCGTTCTACCAAGCCAGCTGCTTCGGGATGATGGGGAACATGGTAAGACCAGTGGATTCCATGACCGTGGGCCCCCTGTCATACTTCTTTGGCTGTGAAGTGAGTTCCCTGGTCAGAAGCGATGCTGTGCGGAATACCATGATGGTGAATACGGCATTCTGTAAGTCCCTGGATAGTAGTTTTGGCAGAAGCATTACGTGCAGGAAAGGCAAATCCATAATCAGAATAAGTATATATTCCTGTAAGGACAAAACACTGTCCCCTCCTAGATGGAAGTGGTCCAATGTAGTCAACCTGCCACCAGGTTGCAGGCTGGTCGCCAAAGGGAACAGTGGCATATCGGGGGCTCAGTGTTGGTCTCTGCTGTTGGCAGATCTGGCACTCAGCAGCAGCTGTAGCCAGGTCAGCTTTCATGAGTAGGAGTCCATGCTGTCAAGCCCATGCATAACCTCATCTCTGCCACCATGGTCACTTTGTTCATGGGCCCATTGAGCAATGACAGGGATAGCTGAAGAAAGAGGCTAACAATCCACAGAGCGGGTCATCCAATCTACTTAATTATTGAACTCTTCTGCTGAAGCCACTTTTTGATGAGCATTTATATGAGACACAAGTATGTTCACATCCTTTGCCCATTTGGAGAGATATATCTGCATACTTCTTCCCCAAATGTCTTTCTCACCAATTTTCCAATCATGCTCCTTCCAAGTCCCTGACCATCCAGCCAAACCATTGGCTACAGCCCATGAATCAGTATATACTCGCACTCTGGCCATTTCTCCTTCCAAGCAAAATGAATGACCATGTGTACTGCCCAAAGTTGTGCCCACTGCGAAGATTTTCCTTCTCCAGTGTCCTTCAGGGCTGTTCCAGAAATTGGCTTTAATGCTGCAGCTGTCCACTTCCAGGTGGTGCCTGCATAGCGTGCATAACCATCTGTAAACCAAGCTCTAGTTTTCTCTTCCTCAGTCAACTGATCATAGGGCACACCCCATGAAGTCATAGGTGCATGCTTGTGAACAGGAGGCATTTGTAACAGGAGTAGCAACCATAGACATTTGGGAAACTTCATGAAACTAGCTTGTGCCCTAAGGGCCTGCTCTGCCCCAATCATACATATACCACTTCCATTTGATAATTAGTTGTTGCTGTGTATACAACCTACTTTATAGCTTGGTGGGTCAGATAACACCCAGCTCAATATGGGCAGCTCAGGTCACACAGTGACGTGGTGGCACTTTGTCAAATGTTTGGTTTCCACTAAGGCCCAATAGCAGGCTAAAAGCTGTCTCTCAAAGGGAGAATAGTTGTCTGCAGATGAAGATAGGGCCTTACTCCAAAATCCAAATGGCCTTCTCTGTGGTTCCCCTATGGGGGCCTGCCAGAGACTCCAAACAGCATATCAATATGCCACTGATACCTCAAGCATCATTGGGTCCACTGGATCATATGTCTCAAGGGAACGAGCAGCCTTC
>NW_008335444.1:695160-696172 GCF_000622305.1 Nannospalax galili | reverse complement strand
TAGGTCTGATAAATTCCAAAAGATCAGCTAGTCTTCAATCTACAGCAGCAAGACGAACTCACCAGCAAGAGAGAAGGCAAGCAGCAAGAAGCCTGGTGTGCTCCTCTGCCTTGATGTTTTATAGGCTGCCATCAGAAGGTAACACCCACATTTAGGGTGTGTCTTCTGGCTTTAGATGATCCAATCAAGAAGATCTCTTTCATTTCAGTATATCCCAGATCCAATCAAGTTGACACCCAGGATTAGCCATCACAGACATACTTTCTACAACACAACATAACAAAACCTCTGGGACACGCTGAAAGATGTCTTTAGAGGGAAATTTATACCTCTAAGTGCCTACATCAAAAAATCAGAAAGAACACAAATAAATGACTTCACATTACAACTTAAGACACTTGAAAAGCAACAACAAATGAGACCCAAACCCATCAGACAAGAAGAAATAACAAAAATCATAGCTAAAATTAATGAAATCAAAACAAACAAAACAATACAAAGAATCAACAATTCCAAGAGCTGGTTCTTTGAAAAGATAAACAAGATTGACAGACCGCTAGCACAGTTAACCAAAAGAAAGAAAGAGCACCTCCAAATCAACAAAATCAGAGATGAAAGGGGAAATATCACAACAGACACCAGAAAGATAGAGAATATTATAAGGGAATACTTTAAAAACCTATATGTTACTAAATTTGAAAACCCAAAAGAAATGGACGGATATCTAAAGGCATGATAACCACCAAAACTAAACCCAGAAGACATTAACAGCTTAACCAGATGCATAACACAAAAAGAAATTGAAACAGGAATACAAAACCTCCTGACTAAAAAAGCCCAGGACCAGATGGATTTACAGTGTAATTCTATCACACATTTAAAGAAGATCTGCATCCAATACCACTTAATTTATTCAAAAAGATAGAAATGGAGGGAGAACTTCCAAATTCCTTCTATGAAGCCAGCATCACTCTAACACCAAAGCCAGGTAAAGATACAACCAAAAAAGAAA
>NW_008335444.1:670337-694396 GCF_000622305.1 Nannospalax galili | reverse complement strand
TAATATTGTGAAAATGACCATCTTACCAAAAGCCATTTATAGATTCAATGCAATGCCAATCAAAATCCCATGACATTCTTCTCACAACTGGAAAAAAATCCTAAGGTCCTATGGAAGCACAAAAGACCTCGGATAGTCAAAGCAACCCTGAGCACTAACAACAATGCCAGGGGATTACTATACCGGATTTTAAGCTGTATTACAGAGCTATAGTCATAAAAACAACATGGTACTGGCACAAAAATAAACCCATAGATCAATGGAACAAAATTGAAGACCCAAATATGAGTACATGCAATTTCAGCCACCTGATATTTGACAAAGGGACCAAGAACACTCACTGGAGGAAAGACAGCATGTTCAGCAAATGGTGCTGGCAAAACTGGATCTCCACCTGTAGAAGAATGAAACTAAACCCCTATCTTTCACCCTGCACAAAAGTCAGTTCCAGATGGATCAAAACCTTAATGTAAAGCCTGAAACTCTGAAACTGTTAGAAGAAAAAATTGGGGAGCTCAAGAAACAAGGTCAAGAATCAACAAATGGGACCTCATTAAACTCAAAAGCTTCTGTACATCAAAGGAGGCAACCAGGGAAGTGAAGAGAAAACCCACAGAATGGGAGAAAATCTTCACCAGAGACACATCTGACAGAGTTTTAATATCCAGAATATATAACGAACTCAGAAAACAGTGAATCAAGACAAGAAAAAAACCCAGGTAAAAGATGGGCTAAGCAGCTGAACAGCTAGTTCTCAAAAGAAGAAATAATGAAGACTAAGAAGCATCTTAAAAAGTGTTCAATAGCACTGGTAATTAGGGAAATGCAAATTAAAATCACTTTAAGATTTCATCTTTAAGATTTCTCAGACTGGCTACAATCAAGAGAACAAATGATACCACATGGAGAGGATGTGGGGAAAGGGGAACGCTCATTCACTGCTGGTGGGACTGCAAGCTTGTACAACCCCTATGGAAAGCAGTGTGGAGAACTCTTAAAAAAACTACAAATGAACCTACCATTTGACCCAGTTATACCACTCCTTGGCATATACCCAAAGAACTCATCCTATTGCAGAGACACTTGTACATCCATGTTTGTTGCTGCCCTTTTCACAATAGCTAAGAAATGGAGGCAACCTAAGTGTCCCTCAAGTGACCAGTGGATAATAAAAATGTGGTTCATTTATACAATGGAGTTTTATTCTGCAGAAAAGAAAGATGAAATCATGAAATTTGCAGGTAAATGGATGGAACTAGAAACTGTTATACTAAGGGAAGTAACACAGACTCAGGAAAAAAAAAAAGACATATGTTCTCCCTCATATGTGGATTCTAGCACCAAATCCTGATTAGTGAGTATGTATCCAGACATAACTACAGGACCCAGGATAGTGAAAAGGAACCAGGGAGGTAAAGGAAAAGAAAGAATCTGAAAGAGAAGAATAGTAGGGAATAGGTGTTAATAAGGGAGATATGGATAAAAATGTTTTTTTTTATTTTTTTGTCTTTTTGGGACAGCATCTCCCTGTAGCCCCAGCTGTCCTGGAACTCACTATGTAGACCAGGCTGCCTTGAACTCAAGAGATCTGCCTGCCTCTGCCTCCACAGTGCTGGGATTAAGGCGTGCGTCACCACACCCTGCTAAAATGGGGTTATTTTAAGGGGAGGAAGGAGGGAAGGTTATACAAGGAACCTAGGGGATAATGGGAAAGAAGGATGTCAAGAGAGGTGGGACTATAGGAGAAGGGTGTTATCAAGGGAGAAATAACCTTTTCTTCTTTAATATTTTATTTTTATTATTTTTATTTTATGTGAATGAGTGTATGTAAGTACGTGTAAGTGTACCCATGTTGTGCATAACTTTTTCTTTAAAGTCAGTTAATTTAATCAATTTTCTTTACTTTTGCTTCATCAAAATGCTATAAAACTTATTATATCTTAATAAGTAAGATATAATAAGATAAGCTTCCACAAATCCCATAGAATTTTGTGATATCCCTAATAAATAAATAACAGTATTAAAACATCTTACCAACTCTATGAATATTTTTATGGTTCTTCTTATTATACTTGGTACTTATCCCCTACTGTGGACATTTACATCTCACTTTGGGAAATCGCTACCAATCTTAGCCCTATGCTACAAGAGGAATTCCAGGTTTGTGACAAGCTTTAAATGTTCTCCATGTTACTAAGGTCAGTTACTACTGGACTGCCAAAGAGAACCATGGAACTCTGTTAAGACTGGTGAGAGGATTTGACTTTAATATGATTTACTTTTGCATCTCAACCCAGTCAGAATGGTTAATATCAAGAAAACAAACAACAGAAAATGCTAGTGAGGATGTGGTGAAAGGTGAACCCTATTCACTGTTGGGAATGTAAACTGCTGTGGTCACTATGGAAATCAATGTGGAGCTTTCCCAAAAAGCCAAAAATAGATTTATTATATAAACCAGTTATACTATTCCTGGACATATATCCAAACGGCCCTGTATCCTATTACAGAGATACCTGCACACTCACGTTCATTGCTACTCTATTTACAATAGCTAGAAAATGGAATCAGCATAGATGCCCATAAATTGATGAACTGATAATGAAAATCTACATACACACAATGGAATTTTAGTTATCTCTAAAGAAAAATGAAATTATTTCAATTGAAGTTAAACTGATAAAACTGGAAAACACATTGAGAGAGGTAACCAAGGCCCAGAAAGAAATGCACAGTCTCTCTCATATGCAGCTCTTAGTTTTGAATTTTTAGATTTCTGGGTTTAAGTTGGAGTATCCCTAGAGATCAGGAAGCAAAAAAGTGACACTGGGTAGGTGAGAGGATGATTTATGGGAGAGGGGATAGTAGAACATACATGTTATGAAAGTATAGGCAGAGAACATTGGGGGTGAAAAGGCTTAAGTAGGAATGGGAGTGGTGGATAAAGGGAGATCGGAGAGTTGGGGGAAAGGCTAATGAAAACTAAGAATATAAAGAAAATCCATATAGAGTCCTATTAATTTGTAAGATACTTTTGGGGGGGGGGATCTTTTTGAGACAGGGTCTCCCTGTAGCCCCAGCTGTCCTAGAACTCACTATGTAGACCAGGCTGGCTTTGAACTCACAGAGATCCGCCTGCCTCTGCCTTCTGAGTGCTGAGATTAAAGGTATGCACCACCACGCCCAGCTTGTAAGATACTTTTAAAGATGTTTGAAGGGAAGTAATCTTCATGGGTGAATGATATTGTTTCCAAAAGTCATAGGTTATTAAACATAAACCTCAGTACCAGGTAAGGGATATTTCTTTCAGAGAGGCTCCAGAGGCCCCCAAAATAATATAGGCTGTTGTCATTGCTCTTGGTTGACCACCAGAGCTATATGATTACACCTTGTTGCTGAAGACACCACACTCTTTGGTTATGAGGTGTCCTAGTTTGTTCTACATTGCTGTGACAAAACACTCTGACCACTACCAACTTGGGGAGGAAAGGGTTTATTTATCTTACATCTTCCAGGTCACAGTTCATCAGGGAGCCCAAGGTAGGAACTCGGGACAGGAACCTGAAGGCAGGAACTGGAGCAAAGGCCATGAAGGAATACTACTTACTGGCTTGCTCCAGATCCTGCCTCCAGGTTCCTGCCCTGAGTTCCTACCTTGGGCTCCCACTGTGTGATGTTCTGAATTGAGAATCTGTGGGTTCTTGTTAGCTAGGGCTGAAGAATCAGCAGTAATTAAGAAGAAACCAGAACCTGAAGTAAAACCTTTGCTTTACTGGGAAAATTGATGTTGGTTAGATGGGGCTGAAAAAAATCAGCTGTAAGTAACAAGATACTAGTATCATTGTGGTACAGTCTTCTGGGAGCTATTTCCTCAGGGGGTCAGCATACAGAGGGGATAAGAACCTCCATCTCTAGCTGGAAGCAGGACTTGGTAATGTGTAAGAGTCTTCTGCATGTTTCTGGTGTTGAAAGCTTGAAGGGGTCACAGAGAGCAGCTGAGGCTTGGCACTCTGAGAGGCCAGGAGAGGCCATAGGTTGCAGTGAAGATCCCAGGATTGAGGGGGTCATGGAGAGACTCTGAGGCTTTGCTCCCCAAGAGGCAAGAAGAGACCACTGGTGAAGGTGTAGCCTCAGTTTCAGTGGAGACTCCAGCTTTTTTGGAGATGCCAGGACTGTGGTATAACCACAAAAAACGGCAGTAGGTGTGGAATGGCTGGGCTGGCCTGGGTCTGCGAGATGAGCTATGTGTGCTGTGGATGGCAGATTCAGAGAAGCGGAGCTGCCAGAACCCTTCGGAGCCCAGAAGATTGTAAGTGAATCCCAGATGTCCAGCCTTGAGCTACTTTGCGGGACTTTGGTTTTGCTTAAGTGTGCCCAATTCTTCCCTCTGAAATAAGATAGTACTTGTTTTGGATTTTAAAGAAGCTCACCCACAGTTAAGAGACTTTTAAAAGACACTATGGACTTTTAAGTGTTTGGATTTTAAGAACTGTGGGGTTTTTAAGGTTGTACTGTCTTATGTTGTGATATTAATGTTAACATTATATCTTGGTGACAAGAATTGGAAAGGTTATGGTTTAATAGCGATGTGTTTGTGTGTCAAGTTGAAAAGGGTCAATTGTTCTGGATAGCTTTAGTGTCAGCATGACACACCTGGGCTGGGAATTGCCTTCATTGGGCTGGCCTGTGGCCATGTCTGTGAGGCATCATCTTGATTTTTGAGTGATGTGATAGGGCCCAGCCCACTATGGGTGGTACCACCCCTGGGCAGGTGGGCCTGTGTTGCATAAGAAAGCAGGCTGAGCAGGGGCCAGGGGAATAAGTCAGTAAGCAGTGTTCCTCCATGGCCTGTGCTTCAGCTCCTGCCTCCAGGTTTCTGTCCTGTGTGCCTACCTTGGGCTCTCTGATGAACTGTGACTTGGGAGATGTAAGATAAAATAAACCCTTTCCTCCCCAAATTGGTATTGGTCAGAGTGCTTTGTCACAGCAGTGGAGAATCAAGCTAGGACACAAGGCATAGAAAAATCAAGCTGTAACCCTCTCTTCTGACTAATGTTCACAGTGCTGGAAGGTGCTACTTAGACTGCTGGGGAGAAAATCTTACTCAGATATGAGACCTGAGGTGTAAGGTACAATACCAACCTGTCAGACAAGATGTACCAACTGGGCAGTAGTGGCATGACTGTTAAGGTACTAACAAACTATTTTATAAATGGAGTTTAGTCCCATGCCAAAGGAAGAATTCATACATGGTACTGTAAACCTGGTCAAAAATCCATGGGTGGGAAGGTCTTAGGGCCTACTAGGGGAAGCCAAATTATTGTTTTGTTGTGTTGATATGGTATCAAATTGCCTTTTAAATATTGTGCTTACACCCATAGATTAATGCTTGAGCTTGAAGTGGGTGATGATAAATGCAGAAACTTCTAACTAGTGTAAGTCTGATTATGAATGACTATAGGGTGCTCAGCCCTAATCAGGACATCTGTACTACTTGCTCCTAGATGCAGAGAGCATTGCAGAAGAGGAGGCAGAAGGAATGTAAGAGCTGCAGGATGGGGAGGACTGTTGTAGAAAGCTGTCTTCTGGACATTGCTATTGTACCTATGAACTCATAGTGGCAGTGGCTACCTGCAGATGAATAGGCCTATCAATGTTCCATGCTAGAGGGAGAAGGGCTTATGAGGCTACACGCCTCCCTGAGGAGCTATCGGCAGTTAATGATTGTTTAGAGAGAGAGGAATCATATTCCTCATTGGTAGCCACTGCTAACTTGCCTTTGCTCAAGTAAATAACCCCCTAATTATACTTATACAGGCAACCCCAATTAAAGGCAGTGAGCCACAAATAAGCAAACAAGCAAACAAACAAGTGACATGAACTTACGAAGGGGACTTATGTGAAGAAGGAAGGCTTTTAGAAGGGGATAAGAGAGGATAATGGAGCTAGAGAGATGGTTCACAGTTAAGGTTTGCTATCCCACTGGGGATAGGGGACCATGACTAAAACTTCCAAAACTGTGCACCAAATCAAGTCTGCTTCCCTTAAGGTGATTTTCTCATGTCTTTGTCATAGGGATGGAAAATTAATGCTGAATTGGGTGGGAGGACTGGGATACTCCTGAGAAGCATTTAACATGACTTCAATGTTTCAGTGCTGCAAAACTAAATAAATAGTGGGGCCATTTACCAACTACAGAAGAGATAGAATTGTATCCTGTGCGTGGCTCAGGATATGTCTAGATTTTTCCAAAATTAAGCTCAACTTTTCATTATTTTTTTAAATTTAATTTTTTTATTAAATGTTTGTGAATTTCATATAATATAGTTTAAGGATATTTAGATCCCCTTCCCTATCCACACTTCCCCTCACTCCCTACCCCAATTTAATGGGGAAGTGAATAAGAAATCCCAATCCAACATAAGGAACTTCTGGCAATCGATGGCTGCTGAATGGTGAGGAGGAAAGACAGTGTCTTATAGGTATGGGACCCTTGGTAGGTCCAGTGGATGAACCCACACTGAAGGACATTTGGGGACACAAATCAGCTTTTCATTTTCAATCTTTGTTACTTGAGAAAAATCTAAATTTATCCAAAATGTAAATACACTCTCACTCCATCCAAGTTGAAGTCTTAACTTCATTTCTTGCATGGTTAGTGCATGAACATCCTCATGTCTGGGGTAAAACCATTTCACTTGTCACAGCTCCATCTTAAAGAGCTGAAAATTCACTCTCTCATTTTTCTGGACACTCACCTAACATCATCATCTACCTGTTCTAATGCCATTATGCCAATTTTATAAGACATATAAAGAGTTCTAACCATAGATCAAATGCTAAATTGGACAGGACTCTGGAATAATAAGCATAAAACAAAACCTCTTGTGAAAATTGAGATATGATGTAGGAGGAAGGCCCACCTGACAAATGGCACAAGGTAGTTCCTGGTCTCAACCATGGAATTAGCCAACCTAAAATCTGCCTGGCGACCTAGAGGCTGACAACGAGGTCACAGCACCAATGGGAGAGTGACAACTGGACACTGGGACACTGGGAACCAATGGGGACTGGGGAGCGGGTATATGAAGCAGTCCTTTGTTCACAATAAATGAGCTTACTGGTAGACCGCCCAGTTTGTTTCCCGGTGTCTGTGTCATTGACTGCGCCTACTCATCCCCTGCCCCCACGGTGGGAGGGAGGTCTGCCTAAACAGCAACAACTGGTGCCCAACCTGGCTAAATGGACTTCTACCTAGTCCTGGGCTTCTTTACTCTAATTGCCTTTTTTGTTGTGGCGTTTTTCTTTCTTTTTGTTTTTCCTCGTTGCTGCCTGGATTGCCTGGCCAATTGATCCCACCAATCTCTCAGTTCGACTCTCCGTTGGGTCCCCTTCGGCTGTTTTCTTCAGTGAGTAGGCCCCTTTCTGTTCTTTGTTCTTTGCCCTAGGTCTGGTGAGTGACTGAAGGCCTTCTATCCCTTCTCCTTGTTTGTCCGTCTATAGGGCGCACACACTCTGAAATTGGTTTGCCCAGCATCTCCACATAAGGATTGACGATCCAGGAGACAGAACCACAGGCACCCTCCCAATAGGGTGTCCCACGGCCAGAGACACTGTGTGGGCACATGGCCGTGGCCTAACGAACCGTGGAAGTCCCCCACAAAGCACTATCACCTAGTTCCAAAACACTGCTCTTTCCTCCTTATCTCTTTTACTTTCACTTTTAGTTCACTGGTCAACCCAGGAACGCAACCACCAATTAAGAGCCCTCAGGGCGGTGGCCGGTCTCTTAAATCTGTGGGCAGGTTCTCCGTGACTCGAGACTGCAAAATCCCCTCCCACCTATCAGAGGGTTGAAAAGATTCCTTTCTCAACATGGTTTCCCTTCTTTAGCTTCTCTCGCCCAGTCCCTCTATACCCTTCCCCATCATGGGAAACTTCCCATCCCACTGCAAGGAACCTTAAATATCGGCCCTAAAATCTCGCTAATCTCCCATGGGATTAAAGTAAAAAGAAATGACCTTGAGGACTTTTGGTCTGAGGCTTCACTCCTTGTCCCATAGATCTCCCCTGAGAACATGTGGGATCCTGAGATGTGGATGAGAGTCCTTTTTCTCTTGAGAAAAGGAGAGGTTCAGTAAGGCAAACACCCCCCCCACATTTCTCCCGATCTTATTAGGCATCCTCAGCAGCTAAATCAGGTAGCACAGAAGATATCCTGAGGTCCTTTAATGACCACTGTCAGGAGCAAAAAATGCATAGTCTTCCCATTCAGGCTCACCTAAGTCTCCCTGATAATGTATCTACCAAGGACCTAGTAAGGACCAAGAAAACAATACTGACACTGCACCTCAGAAACCTCCTAGACAAATTTCCTCTCCTCCGCTGCCTTCGGCCCCCAGAGCAGAAACCCCTCCCCCCATGTACCCCTAGAGTGATCTCACACAGCCCAAATCCCAGTACCCTTGACAAGACAGTCAGCCCTCAGCCTCACTTCCGATTCCGGCTCCATCTGACCCATCCCAAGACCCCATACCATTTCCGAATCCACACATTCCCCCCTATAATTCAGACTCCCCAAAGAATGTCTTTGCTGTCAACATGGGCCCCATGCCACGGTTAGACCATGGATTCCCACGTCCATAACTGATCTCTCACTAATCCACAAGGCCTGTAATGAGAGAGACCCTGACTCTCCATATTTTGAGCAAATACTTAATCAATGGAGCAATGTTCTCCAGACCCACTATGATTGGTATCACCTCCTTAAAGCAGTTCTGCCACCTCCTATGTTCCTGACCTGGTGTGTGGCCTACTAGGACGTCCCAGATGAACAGTCCAGATTCAACCATGCCAATAACATCCCCATAACTTTGGATATGTTGCTGGGCCATGGGGGCTACATGAATCCCGTTGCACAAGCCAGAGTGGGCAATGTGCACTATTTCGATATGGTCCAAGACTTAGCTTTAAAAGCCCTTAAACACTGCACATCGGCTGACTCCTCTACATATTTTAGAGATCTCATCAAAGGCCAGTCCGAACCCCTTACAGACTTTATTGCCAGAGTCACCACGTCTGTGCAGTGCCGCATACATGGCAGCCCTAATCAGGATCTCATCATCAAACAATTAGCCTGGGAAGGTCTTAACGCCATGACCAGGAATGCTGTGGCTCCTGTACACATAGAGTCCCTAAATAGATGGATGAATGCTGCCAGAGACCTTGACTATAATCAGGGCCCCATTCAAGCCCTCACAGCATCACTCTCTGCACTGCTTGCGGACCATGACACTCAAGATTCTGCTCCATCCCGAGATCTGCCTGATAGGTGCTGCTGGGGATGGGGTGACCAGGGTCATTTGAGGAGAGATTTCCCCAAAGGGAGGCCAAAGACCAAGTGCCCCAGATGTCAGAAAGGCTTTCACTGGGTGCACAACTGCCGTTCTACCCCCAGGAACAATTTAAACTCCCTGCGTGGGACAACCCTCAGCCCCACAAGTAAGAGGGCAGACACCTCCTCACCTCCCACTAAATCTGTTAAACCCATTAAGCCTTCAGCCCTATGGACTGTCCCAAATCCCACCATTCACCACTCATGACAATATACCTGGATGGTGTGCCCGTCAAAGGCCTGATTGATACCGGAGCAGATGTCACAATCCTGACAGAGTCCACATCCTTACAATTCCCACATTGGAAATTAGTCCCAGGCCCCAAAATAATGGTAGTGGGAGGTGAGCAACCCTCTAAAACAACCAAATACCCTGTTCAATGGCAAGACTTGGATGGGGAAAAGGGCTCCCTCAAGCCACTTATATCAGACATCCCCCAGACACTCTGGGGCAGGGATGTCTTGGAAGATATGGGGGTACTACTCATGACAGATGATAGATCCATGATCAATGAATTCATAGAACCCTCTGCACTGTGCCTACACCGAGCATGGATAAACCTTGCAAAAACCACCCCCAATCCTAAAGGTCACTGTTTGTCCTGGAGAGCTCCAACCTGTCCCCCTTTCCTGGCTCTCTGATGCCCCAATATGGGTTGAACAGTGGCCTATCATTGAGCCTAAACTCTCCATCCTTAAAGCTCTGGTGGAAGAACAGCTCAGGTTGGGACACATTGAGGCCTCCCTAAGCCCGTATAACACCCCTGTCTTTGTTATCACAAAAAAATCAGGCAAGTATAGACTATTACAAGACCTGCAAGCAATTAATGCCAATATAAAAAAAAATGGGTACTCCCCCCAGGCAGACCTACCACATCCACAAGCTATTCTATCTGATTATAATGTAATAGTTGTTGACCTTAAGGACTGCTTCTTTAAAATCCCATTGAACCCCGACAATAAGGAAAAATTTGCCTTCATGCTATGGCAGCCTAACTTCCATCATCCTACACAGAGGTATCACTGGAAAGTCCTTCCACAAGGAATGAAAAATAGTTCTACCATATGCCAGTTATATGTCTCATCCATCCTCCAGGACCTCCGTACATCAATCCTCTTAATTCATTATATGGATGATATTCGTGTTGCCCACCACTCTCCTCATGCCCTCAATAATATTTTCAATATTATCATGTCTCGCTTCAAAGCAGCTGGCCTCCCTGTTGCCCACGAGAAAATACAAAAGCTTCCCCCTTTTCCTTTCTCATCTAGAAGATAACTGATCACTTGCAACCAATCTCCCCTAAAATTGTGGTTAAGCCTGTGTATTCCCTTGCTAAGTTCCAAGAATTGTGCGGAACCATTACTTGGTTAAAACAATACCTTCCTATTCCTGATAAGAAATTACACACGCTCTTCGCCCTCTTGGAAGGTCATCAACATCCCTCTGACAAAATCATCCTTCCACGAAAGGCTTCCTTGCTCCTCGAGGATATAACACACCAGCTATATCAGGCTTCGCTAGATCGCTATGACCCTTCTTTACCCCTTTTAGCTCTGGTCCACAAGACCCAGGAAGGGGTCTTAGGATCCCTATATCAGAAAAAAACACTGCTTTGGGTTCCTCTCCCGGTCCAACCTACATAAGCTAACCTCCTACTTCGATATTTGCTTTGGCCTAGCCATCAAATTACACAAGACTTGCAGGAGAATCTTCAATAAAGAACCTGACCAGATTATTCTCCCCTTCTCTCTCCTCCAATCCCAATCTCTATGGGTGGATTCCCTTTGGTTTCAAAACATTATGGCGGGATTCCTGGGAGACTTTGATTGCCACTATTCAAGCGACCAAGTCCTCTCAGCCCTCCAGTCTCTGCCCTTGATATTGCCTGCCCATTCCTGCCCTTCCTCGGCCCCACTCCCCCTGGCACCCTTGGCATTTACAAATGCCAATAGAAAGTACTTTGGGGTTCTCACTCAACAGGAAAACCACGAAGATCTTGTTATAAAACATCCAAATCCCAGCTCAGTCCAGTTGGGGGAGCTCTCGGCCATTTTGGTGGTATTACAAAAATTGCAGACCATCCCCGTTAATATCTTCTCAGACAGCGGATCCGCTGTACAGGCCTGTAAAGCATTACCCTTCTCCCGAATCAGGGACGACCCCAACCTGGTGTCTACCACCATGATGGCCATACAACTCCTCTTGGAAAATAGACAGGCCCCTTGGTATATTTCCCATATAAGGTCACATTCCAATCTTCCAGGCCTCTTGGCCAAAGGATATGCAGCCACAGACTGCATGATTTTATTTGCAGATTTTCCCTTACTTGAGCAGGCCAAACTTCTACACCAACAATTTCACTTATCTCCCCACAATATGAAAAAACTCTTACCTGAGCTTACTATATCCCAATGTAAACACCTATGCCGCACATGCACTATCTGAGCTCCTCTTGCCCCTATTGGCCTGCTTAATCATCTGGGCATCAACCCCGTGGATTGATGCCAAATGGGCTTTGGCAAATGGATTTTACACATTTCCCCAGCTTTGGCAGGCTTAAATATATCCACGTGACTATAGACACATGTTCGGGATATGTACATGCACTGGCCATGACAGGAGAGACCACCTTTCATGCCATCAAAGCCATTAAGGCATCTATGATGGTTATGGGAGTCCCATGGGAAATAAAAAAAAACTGATAATGGCCCAGGTATACTTCCCCAAAAATGATACAATTCTTATCTTCCATGAGAATCTGACATACTCATGGAATACCACATAATCCCCAGGGCCAAACCATTATCGAAAGGGCAAATCAGTCCCTAAAAAAAAAATTGATAAAAGTCTCCTCTGAGGCAAAAAGTGACCCACACTTGGCAGTAATTGAAGCCCTGTTCCAATTCAATTTTCTCTCATTCGACGATAAGGGTTACAGCCCCGCATATAAACATTGGGCGGCGCTACCAAGACACCCTCAAGCCCCTCGGTAAGATGGAGAGATCCTGCCACCCATGTTTGGCAACCACCCGCCCCCCTATTAATGCAAGGGCAAGGATATGCTTGCATTTTCCCACAGGATCAGCCTAAACTAATATGGCTTCCTGCACGAGATGTAAAGCCTGCCACAGACCAACCTTCATTGCCGAGCTCCTCCTGCTCAACATAACAGCAAGTACCTCTCTTGACCTCTGGGCCCTGGTTCCCCTCCAACCAATTCTCATGATGGTTGATATTACTTCCCCTGTCTTCTCAGCCATTTTTTCACCTAATACCTCTTTACATCTGCCCCACATGACTATTTCCTCAACAGTTACCTTAACCTCGGGAAATTGGAACCTTACCAATACTCTCTGCTTTGATCTCAATGCCAGTAATGGCCCATGTATAAGTTTGGTAAGAAAAAATTTCACCAACTTTGGTGCTGAAGGTGAGGAGACCGGCGCATCCTGGGGACTGCCAGCCACCCCACAGAGAGGCTGGGATGACTCTGTTACTGAAGAGAGTGGTGATGGAAAGTTTTCAGGAACCTTCCTCGATTTCTATGCCAGGGCCCCTCAGAGTATCACCAATAGCACCCGCTCTACTACTGCCTGCCCAGGCTGTTCCCCCCATGCCCCCCCCAAGGAAGATAATGTCCTATACAACCATCCACTTTGGCAATGTTGCTTGGCCTCTTCATATGCCCATCGCCTCACTAATTTGGATCTCTGGGGACCGCCTCCCAGGGGCCACCATCTATTCGCCAAATATTCGATGCATAACCACCATATCCCTATATTCAGGGACTGGCACCTATGTGGACCCAATGCCTGCCTTGACTACCGTCCCTTTCTCTTCCTAAAGTCTGCCCACCTTTCCAATGGGACCTTTGCTGCCACCAGCAATTGGTCTGATCTGACCATTACACATTAAGTTTAAAAAGACATCAGTTTGTCTCTGTACTCCCTTCTTCTTTGTTATCACTAATTCCTCTGATGCTAGCCTAAACTGCTCTGAGGTCACTTGCCTCTTGAGTGCCTGCTGGAGACCATCTCAGGGTCAGCGTGGAGTGATTATGCAACTCCCCTCCCTTGCCTGGGTACCAGTGAGTAATTCTTCTCATTACCATCAAATTACATTAATGGAACTAACAAGAACTAAGAGGGACTTTGGAATTACCATTGCAATCACAACAGCCATATTAGCGGCGATTACTGGGGGGACAGCGGCCACGATGGCCTTAATACAAAATGGGGCAACAGCCATGGCATTAAATGATGCAATAAAGGTATCATCCCAGGCCCTTCAGACCCAACAGCTCCTTAACAATCATTTTGAAAGTGCTATCATGGTCCTTCAGCAACAGATCAATCTGCTTGAGGAAGAAGTGCAGACACTCTGCTTGTTGACTATGAGCAATTGCGATCCACAGTTTCAAAATCTCTGCCTAACCCCATATCAGGTATCAAATATCACACTGGCTAGACGACAGCTAGCTGATTATATTCAGGGCCCTTGGTCAGTAGCCTTCAAAAATTTTTCCATGCAACTGAGCCAAAACATCATTAGCCTCAACTATACCCAAATCGCTCTCATAAAACTAGAAACCACCTTCTTTCAACAGGTTTGGAGTAATATTAAGGGACTCCTAAACCCTTCTTGGATGGTTACTTGGATTATTTTGGGAGGAATTGCTATTATATTACTACTGTTGTTTAAGTTTCTATTCCAGGAGATCTGCAAACAAAGGTTGGTCTCCAAAACAACTCTCCAGATCCTCATGGCCCTGCAGCAGCCGGACAAAGGGCCACACCCACAAGTGGTGCACACATAGCTCTCCTATTTAGACAAGGCCACCTCCTAAAAAACTAGCCCACCACCCAGGCATACCTCCTATCCACACACAATGAATAAAGCCATTAATAAATGATGGGTAAGATCCTCCTATGGTAGACCAACCTAAGACAGGACGGGCATGGGGCTAGATGCATGCTCCAATGATGGGTAAGGCCTACATGTGTGGAGGACAACCTAAGACAGATGCAGCTTCTACGGTGTCACTCATATAAGAGGACAGTTAGCCACTGCCTCTCCAGAGGATGCCCATGTTAAAACAAAAAAGGGTGGATTGTAGAAGGAAGGCCCGCCTGACAAACGGCGCATGCACGAGGTAGTTCCTGGTCTCAACCACGGAAGTAGCCAACCTAAAATCTGCCTGGCAACCTAGAGACTGACAACGAGGTCACAGCACCAATGGGAGAGTGACAACTGGACACTGGGACACTGGGAACCAATGGGGACCGGGGAGCAGGTATATAAGGTAGTCCTTTGTTCACAATAAATGAGCTTACTGGCAGACAGCCCAGTTTGTTTCCCAGTGTCTGTGTCATTGACTCTGTGCCTACTCATCCCCTGCCCCCATGGTGGGAGGGAGGTCCGCCTAAACAGCAACAATATGACTCCCTATTACTTTGGTATATGTAAGCTAACACTTGATCTTTAGGCATTTCTCCTTTTCACCCATGGTATAGTTTTCACAATATTCTGCATGCCCTCTATTGTGCTACAGTCTTGCCCCAGTTCCCAATTCCAAAACCTTTCCATTGTACCTTCTGGATCAAACAGTTCACCTATAGGAAAAATTTCTTTTGTGTACTTTTTCTCTAAATACTGCACTTATGCTTTCATGCCTCTCTGAGGACAGAGCTTCCTTTGTCGTCTTCTCAAATGGGGGCTGTTTTTTCTTCCATAGTCTATGTACCATGAGGCCAGGTGATGGTTAAGAGTCCTCCTTTTTCCTCATTGCCTCCAAAGCTTTCTCCTCTGCCTTCCGTAAAAAGCACATTTGTTCTGAATCTCATTTCAAGACATTCTCCCTGACACGTATACATTTATTCATCTTGGTCTATTCATTGCTATAACAAAAGTCCTTGAAGTTAGATAACGTATTTTTTAAAGAACCAGGTGTGGTGGCACACACCTAACTTCCCTGTATTTGGGAGGTAAAAGCAGGAGGATCAGGAATCCAAAGCTACCTTCAAATACATAGCAAGTTTGATGGTGACCTGGGCTTGAAATATCAACTCTGCTAAGATAGGCTAGGCTTGACTGATTTCAGATAGTTTTGCTTATTTATGATAAGCGCAAGTGCACTCCGGCCTAACTTGGTTGGCTTCAGTTGGGATGACTTGGCTCTGCTTCTTTTGACCTCCCATCTCCCAAGCCTGTCCTTATGCCAGAGCCAGGGATTTAAAGGGATAAGTAGAAGTGCTTAAGGTTATATGCTCTGAGCTACTGGGGTCTCACTCTGTCACATGACCTATACTCTATCAATAAAATAAAGTCACAAGGCCAACCCAGATTCAAGAGATTGAAATATGGACTAATGGACTTCACCTTTCAATGAGGGAAGAGTAATAAATCATTGATATGTTGTGGTTTGAATGTGAAAAGTACTACAATAGGCTTTGTGTTTGAACAGTTGCTACCTATGGTGATTTGGGAAGGTTATCGACCTTCAGGAGGTAGTTCCTTGCTAAAGAAAGTGGGTCACTGGGGACAAGTCTTGAGGTTTTATAGCTCAGTCTCACTTCCTGTTTACCTGCTTTCTGTCTGCTGATACAATATGACCAATTTCTGTTGCCACCATGATGGACTGTATACTCTCAAACTGTAAGCCAAAATAAAGCCCTCTTCCTTTAATTTGCTTCTTGTCAAATATTTTGTCATAGTAATGAGAAAAATAATTAATATAGAAATTTACCAAGAAATGGGACCATTGGTATAATAAACCTGAGCACATGGTATGTAGGCCTTTGGAAATGGTTTGTGGGAAGATATGAGAGAGTTTAGAGCTACAGACTAGAGAAGTCCTAGAATGCTCTAAGCAGGACCTAATGGGCCATACTGGTGGGAGTTCAGAAAACTGTAATGCCATGATAAACGCAAACAGAGGAAGCCTGACTCATAAAGTCTGAGAGAAGAACAAGAACTCTACCAGGAACCGGCAAGAAGACATTTATATTGTATTGCGGAAAAGAATTTGGCTTTACTCTGTGCATATTCTAAGGACTTGAACTTAAAAGTAACAGCCTAATTTGTTTGCAGAAGAATTTTCAAAACAGGATGGCATTCATACTATAACCTGTTGCTGCTTATTTTTCTTCTTTAGCTCTACAGTGAAAAAGAGCAACAAGTGTGGCAGAAAGATACTTTAAAATGAGCAGTTTAGTAATAACAGAGCATAAGCACATTTAAAATTTCATCCAAGCAGGGACTAAAACAAAACAAAACAAAATGAAAAAAGAGGCTGTGTGATTATTAGAGATTAGTCCTATTAAAGAGAAATCTGATTTGCATTAGGACGATGTGAAAAGTGCCCTGTGGTTAACACAGAAACCCACATCTAGTCAATATGAGACAGTAAGTGACTGCAGAGTTCTTAGCCGTGAATGAGACACCTATATAAAACTCTTGCCTCTCATGGCTCAGGGATCATCGTGGAAGATGAAGGGCATAAAAATTGTATGGGCCAGGGGAGGTGGATGAAAAGGGCAACAATGTTTTCTAGGTAGCTTGGCAGTAACTGATACAAAGTCACAGCAATTGTGACAGCAGGCACAAAAGTACATAAATGCAAGACAAATTCCCAGCATAGAGGTGAGGAGGTGGGTAAGAAACCCCAACTCTAGCTAGGAACTACTAGCAACTGATAGCTGCTAGGGGAGAGTTAATGTTGTGTAAGGATGTGACACTGGGTAGGTTCACTAGACTCCAGGGTATGGACCCAGTAGCAAAGGGCATTTGGGGACAAAAATTACACTTGGTAGGCCTTAAAAACATAAGAGAGGAAATGAAATCAGGGAGTTAAAGGGGTGGTGCAGATAGAGGGAGGGGTCTGAATATGATCAAAATACATTGTATGAAATTCTCAAAAAACTCATTAAAAATCCTCCACACTAGGGCTCACAGAACATAGTGGAACATCAGGCAGAGAGAATTCTGATGCATCTCTCAACTCTCACCAGGAAAGTTTCGTCATGCAACAGAGGGTGTAGAGAATAAGAGATGGCAGCATGCATTTCCTGGATAGGACTCCTATGCTAAACCTCACTCGCCCAGGGCTCAGGGACCATTGTGGAAGAGGAGGCATAAAAATTGTAACAGCCAGGGGTGATGGATGTCCACAAGGAAACAAGAGTTTTCAGGCCTCTGGGAACTTGTTCATATGAACTTACAGCAGTGGTAAGAGCATGCACATGACCCATGTAGACTCAAACCAGACAAAAACCCAGTATAGTACTGGGACAATGGGCAGGAGTCTCCAACCACAGCAGAGGAACTATTGGCAGCTGATGACTGCTGAGTGAGGGAGAGTTGGCCTTCTTTAAAGAATGACTCTGCATAAGCTGACCAAGCTCCATTGAATGAACTCACACCAAGGGACATCTGGACATACAAACTTGACTTGATAGACCTTAACATATATGACAGGATGCATGAAACCTGACAGGGTTTCTATGGGGGGATGCAGAGAGGGAGGGGTCTAAATATAATTAAGATACATTGAATGACTTGCACAAAAGTTCAATAAAAACATATATTGAGAAAAAGATGCTTGGGGAGGGGTTGAAGAGATGACTCAGCAGTTAAGAGCACTAGCTGCTCTTGCAGAGGACCTGGGTGTAGTTCCTAGTACCCACATGGTGGCTAACAACCATCCATAATTCCAGTTCCAGGGGATCTGATGCCTTCTAGCCTCTACAGGCATTACTCACATATGGTATACATACATAAATGCAAAAAACTCAAACACATAATAGATGATTGATAGATAGATGATGATAGATAGATGATAGATAGATGATAGAGATAGATAGATAGATAGATAGATAGATAGATAGATAGATAGATAAAAATATTTTTAAAAAATAATCCCCTCTCAGATAAAGAAAGGTTACCTGAGGGTGAGACCCCACCCATGGAAAGCTCCAACTTGTGAAAATATAACTTTATTTGAAAAGAGAGCTTGAACTGAGAATATAGCTAAAGGGGTTTCCCAACTCAAAAACAACTGCCTAGGAAATTGATTTTTCAGATTCAGCCATTATGTCATACAGAGGCCACCACAGCTGTTATCCAAGGCTACATATTGAGCTATCAGTAGAACTTGGCAGTGTTGGTTGTAAAGGCATGAAAAACACAAGTTTGAGGAGATCGTGGGGGTTTGTTTCATGGTCCCAGAGATCCACAAGGCCAGGCAATGTGTCAAAGGGTCGAATTATTGAAAGGAATCTTTGAGAGGCCATTGCATGAGGCTGTGAACATAAAGTCTATATTACAGTGGAAACCCCAGGATGTCAGGGATGCCAGAACTGTGAAATAGCCACTGTGGAAAGATTCAGGCCTGGAG
The DNA here is from genome assembly GCF_000622305.1 of Nannospalax galili. Classification (NCBI taxonomy): domain Eukaryota; kingdom Metazoa; phylum Chordata; class Mammalia; order Rodentia; family Spalacidae; genus Nannospalax; species Nannospalax galili. The sequence continues at coordinate 675,604 of NW_008335444.1, read as the reverse complement.
TGGAGTCACTCCAAGGGAGAGTACATGTGCAGCAGGCAGCAGAGCTGAGGGGTGGGGCTATTCGGGCCCTGTGATACCACCGTGAGCTCCATATACCAAACAGTGAGCTGCAGGATTTGGTGTGTGCCCTGCTGGATTTTGGTCCTGCTTTGGTCTAGTCTTTTTCCTTGTTATGAATCCATTCCTCACTTTTAGAATGGGAATGTATACTCTATATCATTGTATGTTAGAAGTATGTCCTTTATTTTACACCGGCTCCAGTTAATAGATGGCTTTGAGTCTCAGAAGACTGGACTTAAGTGTTGAGATTGTTGAAGACTATGGGGACTTGAGAAGTTAGGGTGAATGCATTTTGCACATGAGATGCCCAGGAGCCAGGGACAGAATGTTGTGGTATAAGTGATATGTACCTCCATAGGCTCGTGTGCTTGAACACATGGTCCCCAGCTGGTGGCACGGTTTAGAAAGGTTGTGGAACATTTAGAAGGAAGTACCTTGCTGGAGAGAGTGGGCCACTGGAACCAGGCCTTGAGGTTTTATAGCCTGGTCCACATTCTTTTAACTATCTGCTTCCTGACTGCCAATGCAAAGTGACTAGCTGCCTTCCACTCCTGCTGCCATGCCTTCTCAGCCATGGTGGACCGTATGTCCTTGAGCCATGGTGGACTGTATGTCCTTGAACTATAAGCCAAACTAAACCCCTCCTTACTTAAATTCCATCTGGACAGGCATTTCTGTCACAGTAACAAGTAAAGTAAGTAACACAAAGGGATAAAAATTAGAGCCATTTTTTTTACAGTCAACCTAGCACACTCCTCTTCAGCACAAGACTACAATCGCTCAGTTGCAGCTTTCTGATCAGAACCCACTCTCTTATGTGTTACTTTTGTCCCATCTAGCTCAAATTGAATGGTTAACTGCTCTCATAGTTTCTTTGTATTTACATTCAACTCCAAGCTGCTCTCTTAAGAGAATAGCTGCTTGTGTAACTTGTAGCTCTGGACTCTGCCCTGTGGACCCATCTCTGAAGACGGCTAGAGAACAACGTCACAAGCACACCAACTTGCCCGACCAAGATGAGCCCCGTGTGGATCCATAATGCTGCTAGTATTCGCTCTCCACTTCCTTGGACATTAATTCTCACCTCTTCCAGATAATTATTTCATACATTCTCTGACCTCAAACTCTAACACCTGCTCGCCTATATTCTCAGCTGGTAACCCATTTCTTGTATCAAAGAGGGAATGTAAGCACAGAAAAGAACTTGAGCAGAGTCCCACCTCTGCCACCTTACACCATCTCTGCCTCCTGAAATTGCCATCTACATATACACTTGTATGCATCAGCTATGTCCCTGGCAAGTCCTTTTTAAAAGACATCAGAGAATCTCACTTTCCTTTCCAATCACCTCACTGTGCCCTCTCTCTTCTTTAACGCTAACCCTCAGAAGCTTTGCCCAGGCTCGTCATTGCCCCAGTTCCTATCTCCCACTCCTCTTTCACAGTTGGCACATTCATACGCTCACCTATGTCACCTTCAAGAAGTATTTGGCACAGTTATCACTTCTGTTTTGAAACATTCTGTCCATCTCTGCCTGGAAACACGTCTCATCTTTTTCTCCAGATCCCATCAGCAGCTCCTTTGAAGTCTCCTGTGCTTGTCCTTCCCTTTTCCACCAGCTGCACGCAGGGCTTCGTCTTTGCATCACATTTCTTCACTATTTACTCTCACTAACTCTGGAAAGCCATTAGTCTCTGAGTCTTAAACTCCGTGCACACACTGACTCTCAATTAGTGATAGCCCTAGCTTGTTTTTTTTCTCCCTGAAATTTCCTCTCAGGATTTTAATGGGCTTCTCAGACTTAACATTCACAGAGATGAGCTCCTGATCTCCCCAAAACAGCTCTCCCACAGTTTTTTCCATCACAATTAATAGCAGTGCCATCGTTGAAATTTCTTAGGTCAAAAATAAAAATCTCGGAGACATCCATTTTTGTACTTCAAAATTATCAAGTTATTAATTGTGCATTTTTATGGGGTATGGTGCAAGATTTCAGTGAGCGGGTATGTTATATACTAAGCAGATCAGGATGAAGAGCATTTCCAACCTCACTTACCTTTCTTCATATTTCTATATTGAGCAATTTTGAATGCCTCTTCTAGTTGTGATATTAATATTCATCTATTTGCATAATATATAGTAAATGACAATACATTATTGTGAACCAGACTTGCCTTCTTGTGCTATAGCACACTGAAGCAATCTGGCAATCACTATCTCTATTAACTTTTTTATATGAATATTATTTTCTAACAGTCTATGTATTTTTTTTTTTTTTTTAGTTTCCCACTAGTAAAATGTCACCTCATGAGAACAGGGGTATTTTTCTCTTATAGTCACTATACATTACTAGCACATAATACAGAACCTGATACAGAGCTATTTACTGACTGAATTTGATTAACATGAGTTATTCACACTAATTCCACAGTGGCAATAATTGTTTTCTGACTTTGAAACCTCATTCATCATCCATTTTGACAATGCACACAAATATCCACTCACAAACATCTTGGTTTAATATACCATAAAGAAGGTCATATCTGGCACTGGAGAGGTGGCTCAGAGGCTAAGAGCACACTGTGCTTTTGCAAAGGACCTAAGTTTGGTTCCTAGCACCCACACTGGGCATGTCACAACCACCTGTAACTCCAGATTCAAGGGATGTGACACTCTCCACTGGTACCTGTACTCATATGCTCACAGACACATGCGCACGTGCATGCGCGTGTGCGCACACACACACACACACACACACACTATGAAAATATAAAAATAAATCTTAAAAAAATGAAAGTCAGATAAAGATACATCTCTAAAAATCAACAGAACATACAATGGCACTCTGTAGTTCAGGGAGCAGTCCCCCAAGGAGTTTTACAAAGAATGTTCTAGGTTTTTCCCTAGGCCACTAAGTCCCAACTATAGAACAGCGCCCAGACTCAAAATCATTTTAGAAAAACCCTAAGTAGTTGGATTTAGGATGCACCTCATTTTTTTTGCTTTTCAAAAAGACCAAACAAACAAACAAAACAAAACAAAACAAAACAAAAAAACACTTGGGAAAGAATGCTATTACAGTTTGTTGTATTTTTGTGATCAAACACAAATGTTTTTCAGTATTGTGTGTCATATGCTAATTATTTTTCCATTGCCTAAAACAATCACAGCTGTTGTTGTGTCATACATGTCACTGGGTAAAATTGTTTCAGGGGCTGTCAGATCTTACGCTGTCCATCAAATGTGTTGACATTTACCATCAGCAAAGGCCATACTGCTCCTTATTGCCCAGAGGACATCTCCTGCTTGAACTTTCTCTAACTTACACTGTAATCTTGCATTCAGGGCAGGCTCTGTTATTTTTTTTAATTTCTTTTTTTCTTCTCTTTGTTTTGATGAAAAAAAAATGAGACTGTGATTTACTTTCATTATTTCAATTTAAATGAAAACAAGCTGTAAATTATAAAGAGGCCCATTTTACACAAACTAATTGTGATCCATGATTCTATTATCACACTTTCTTCCTGAGTCACACTCTTCTAATCTATAGGGATCATTTTGGAGGCTTTCTAAATTATGTGTATAGGAGGTGGTATGTGCCTGTGAGTGTTGATGCCCTCACCAGAGGTATCAGATCGCCCTGGGGCTGGAGTTGCAGGCCTAACATGAGTGCTGGACACCAAACACTGGTCCTCTTCAAGAGCCGTCTCTCTAGTCCACAGTTTTGGAGTTTTTTTATTCCAGATCTTTTCTCAGAGTTCCCAAGTCATTCTCTTAGTGGAGAATGGATGAGCCGCCTTATGGATCAAGAAGAGAAACTGGCTTCTGACCTGAGAGAATATTCACCTTGTCACATAGCCTGCTAACCTCTTGGCAACCCATTTCCATCACTTGCTCACACAGATACACACACCGGTATCATCTTAAGATCTAATATTGTAGAATTCTCTTCTGAAGATAATGATAATTGAATGTCAAGATCACTGATAAATTGATACAAAAAGATTCTATGTTTACCATCTCTGACTTGGGAGCTTTTGTCTATGGAATGCAGAAGACAAAATATAAGATAAAACAGGTTTTAAACAAAAACAGCTAGCATCTATTGTATGCTCAAAGTACTGTAGCTAGCATTTGATATACATGATCTCATTTAGTCCTGGGAGGTCAGTGTTTTTTTCCTGCATTTTGCTGTGGGAGAAACTGAGGCACAGCTCAATTAAATTGCTATAAGTAATTAAGTCACTTAGCTTGCTTGTCAACCTGTAAGATTACACTTTAGGCCTGTTTGACTCCGTGTTCATTATTTAGCCAATTACTTGGCTAAATTTCTTTATGGTGTAAATCAAATAAAAAATGTATTTCTCCCCAAAGAGAGACATTGTCCTGCAAATTGAGAAGAAGACGCGTTCTTCTTAACAAAACTTGGGTTCCAGTTCAAGAGAAATGTCAGTGTCTGTGAACTCTGAGGAGGAAAGGGGGCTTTAAAGAAAAAACAGACCACAGCTATAAAGAGTCAGATGGCTAACATCTGGACAGCTTGTGGTTGAGCTGAGCATGCTGCTGTGTGAATTACAAAGGTATGACAAATTTTTTACTCTGTTCTAATTTGGCTCAGCCTGTCTGCCTTCAGCTCTTTTGGCACAACTTGCCCCCTTGGAGCTCAAATGCTCTTTCATGAAGCAGGGTATGGCTGAGGATTAGCATGCAGACTTTCTGTTTTGTTTTCCCCCTCACTTTGTTTATGTGCTGCATGGGGTGGGGGGATCTCATGTTTGATGGCTCCTTACATCATATTCTCTACCCTGGGCACCGAGTGCCTGTTGTATAAGCTTCTGTTTGCAGTTATACAGGGATTTGTTACTGGAGTGTCTGGCTCTCCAGGACAGATAGTGGAGTGCAGAGCTCTTTGGGACCCTCAAAAGTCACGGCTTTTCATGAGGGTCTTCCTTTACAGTGCCTCGTGATCTACACTAAAGCGATGACATCGGAACGGAACAGATGCCCATTAACAATCCAAGGTTCTATGTCTTTTTTTTTTTTCCTTTTTGAGACAGAGTCTCCCTGTAGCCCCAGCTGTCCTGGAACTATGTAAACCAGGCTGCCCTGGAACTCACAGAGATCCGCCTGTGTCTGCCTCCCAAGTGCTGGGATTAAAGGCATGCGCCACCATGCCCAGCCTTACAAATATAATATTTTTTTAAATA
>NW_008335444.1:667815-669123 GCF_000622305.1 Nannospalax galili | reverse complement strand
AATTTTTAAAAATGACTCTCTCTCTCAACAAGCTCACGCTTGTGCCTAGGCTCTCTCAACAAGCTCACGCTTGTGCCTAGGCGTGTCTCACCTTTTCCTAAGCACTTCTTTCCTTAATGCCTATTCTTAAAACTGTTTTTAAAATCTCTTTCTAATAGCTCCAACTTTGATTCATTAAAAAAAAAATCAGATGCCTTGTATATGGTTCAGGTGTACAGCTCATAGTATGCAGGAAGTCTAGGGTTTAATCTCCAACACTTACAAAGAGGCTCTGAACTCCAATGACCACATATTTCTAAAAATCTGTAGGATCTAGATTGGTGAGGTGACTCAGTGGGTAAAAGCACTTGCCATGCAAGTCTGGTGATCTGAGCTGTATTCCCTGAACCAGTGGTAGAAGGAGAGAGCTAACTTCTGAAAGTTGTCCTCTGACTTCCTTCTGTGCACAATAATGCACACACACACACACACACACTATATATATATATGTATATATACACACATATATATACAGCAATTAAAATTTAAAATTTTAAAACTAAAGAATTGCTCATAAATGCTCTATTTCTACTGAAGGTGTTCATTTGTGTTTTATGGCTCATTTCTGGCTGTAAAAGAAAACAAAACTACAAATAAAATTTTTACATAGGCTGGGTGTGGTGGCATACATCTGTAGTCTTGGCACTCAGAAAAAGGAAGGAGGTTTATGAGTTCAAGGCCAACTTGGGCTATATAGCATAGCTCTGTCTAAAAAAAAAAAAAGACAACAAACACACAACTCTATATAGTGGAGGAATGATCATATATTATTAAGCAAAATCAATTTCAGTGTCATCTTGCTTTGAACATACATGTGTTAGGATATGGAAACCAACATATGGAAAAATTTTAATTCAATCTTTCCTTCATAACTTAGATACTAGTATCTAAAAATGTCTATCAATCATTAAGGATAACATATATCAACTTTTGAAAGTTGGAACTATTTTTAATGTGTGCCTAAGTACACAAAACATTGGAAAAATATGTCTCCATATGTCTACACATAGATATCTATTTCAGTCTACCTACATACATATATATTAGGTTATTAAAGACTTATTTTAAGGTGGTTGAGTACTTGAAATTTTATTTTCATTTTGTTTCGGGAAATTTTACCAATTTCTTAAAATGAGTAAATACTACTTTCATAAGTAAAAAGGCTGTTTCTGAAATAGTATAATACAGTGTTTCACTTGTGTCCTAGTTTGTGCTTCATTGCTGTGACAAAACACTCTGACCACTGCCAACTTGGGGAGGAAAGGGCTT
>NW_008335444.1:648283-667629 GCF_000622305.1 Nannospalax galili | reverse complement strand
GGCCCTCCCACATCACTCATCAAGAAGATGCCCCTCAGACATGACCACAGGCCAGTCCAATAGAGGCAAATCCCCAATTGAGGCTCCCTCAACCCAGGTGTGTCAAGTTGACACTAAAGTGATCCAGCACAACTTGTCATCTCGAGTTTTGATATTTGTTATATTTTATTTACTTAAATAACTGTAAATGTGGAACTAGAGAGATGACTCAGAGACTAAGAGCACTAGCTGGTCTGGCAGAGGACCCAGATTTGAGTCCCAGCACCCACTTGGCATCGAACAACTGTCCCTAACTCCAGTTCCAGGGAAATCCAACGCCCTCTTCTGATCTCCACAGGCGCTGCATGACATGAGTATGAGTGTGCTTATGCACATGTAGACAATATACTCATACACATAATATAAAAATGTAATAAGTAAAATATTGTTTAAATAAATGTAAATGCTGATGAAGATGAGTGACATCTGCTGTCAGAATATCGAAATATCATCCCCAGTTACCAAATAGAGCAAATGCATCTCTGAATATTAGCAGTATGAAGTCAGATGAAGGCAGTGACAGTGGAGGGCCGTCCAAACCCTGTCACAGCCATCTTGCTGGTGGCTTACTGTTAAAAGCTAAGCTGACTAAAATCATTGTAAACAATGAGGTTTAAGAATAAATAGGAGAAATTATATGCCAGAATTCTATGTTCTGTAAAAAGAGGCTCGAATAATCTCTTTGACCAATTCAACTCTGAATCTGTGAATTTACATTGACACATATTTTATTTTGCAAGCTGAATATCCTTACAAAGAAACAAGCTCTGGGTATATTCAGGTGAATCTCATTATTCATTCTGGTTATTTATAGATGGAATCTGTCTCCTAAAAATATTTTTAAATGTTTGTCAAAATTTGTTGAAAAGAAAAATGAAAGAATCCTATTCTTCCATATCATTTTAAAAATCAAAATAGAAATAATTCAGGGGAAGAACTAAAATGACTCCTGGACTTCAGGGGCTTCTTATGAAGATGAGCATTTTAAAAATTAGAGTTTCTCAGCCTGAGATAATTAATGCTGAACCCAATAACTGAATAAGAACAAAATGGCAAATATTTGAAAAATAAATGCAGGGAAAGACAGAAAAGAATACGCTTCTTATCTGGTAGGAAGTAAAAGGTGATTTGTTACCCATTGTTTATATATATTTAGAATTTAAATATGGTTGAGACATGCCTTCTAAAGTCAATATACATGAAAATTTTACAAGTTAAATTTTGGGAATATTATTTTATTATGTCCTAGGAGAAATTTCAATCATTTTCAAGATTATCAGCTTTCCAAGTGAAAGGTTTTGTACATTACTATGTCATAATGAAGACTTTTTATAGATTGAAAGGTGTTTATAAAGTTGTGTAAGAGTTGGCTTTTACAAGGTTATAAAGAAGAGTGGTTTGGGAATTTTTTTTAACTGTATTTGGCTTTCTGAGAAAACTATTGTGTTTTACCAGAATACCCCCTTAGCTGTCCATTATTAAGAAAACTGCTGTTCTGAATCAGTGTGGTGTTTCGAATTTTTCCTATTTTTGAAGCTAATTCTCAGCTCTATTCTTTCAAAAAATGAGAATTAAAAAGCCTAGACAAAGATGCTCACAATAAGCAGATTATCTTCCCCCTGTTAATTTCCCAAACAACGATGCTTCATCCTCCCAGGTACTGGAATGAAAGAGCAGACATTTCAACCTTTCCCTCCACCCACAGCTCCATGTGAAAGAGTCTTACAATCCACATCACTTCAAATGGAGGATTATTGCAGATGGATACAGCTATTAACTTTTAAAAAATGTCAAAACTGTAAATATTTCCAAATATACCCTGTGCCAGGCACCATACACGTTTCATTACTTTAAATGTCCCAGTAGCACCATTAGATAAGTTGATGTTACTTCCCTTTGACAGAAAACTGAGCATAGAGCAATTAGGTCCAGGCTGCTGGAAAGTAGCTAACCTGGATTTTATTGTCTCCAAAAGCCATGTGAGTTTTTAAAAATGCAATCTCTCAGGCCTTCTGGATAAGAAAGTGCTGCTTTTTGTAAAAGAATTTAAACTATAGATTCCCTTCTCTCTTTGCCCCATAAACACAAAAATTCTTATATAAGTGGCATAGGTTAAGACCCAGAAAAATCTCCTGTTTCCTAAGCTACGTGAATGAGTCTTCTGTTCTTGAGGTCAGAGAACCATAGCTTCCCTCACATTTTCTTGTTTGACCTCTTGGTGTGTTAGACAAATGTCTTTGGCTTCTCCTCTTCCGTTTCCATGTTTTATTCTCACCAGCATATGTAAGCACATCTCTGCTTTTTCCAAACAGGCAGCAGAAGTAGGACCATTCAGGTTTTGAGCAGTTATGACCATGACTCCAGAAAAACCAGCACACAGTAATAACTATCCTTCCAAAGCATGTAGCATCCATGCAACACTAAAACCTCAATTACTTTTTTAAAAATGAGGGCTGTGGGAGATTGCTCATTTGGAAGCATGGAGACCCCAGTTGATTCCCTGCACCTAAGCTAAAAAGCCTGGCATGATGGTTTTCAATCCTAGCTCTGGGGAGAAGAGACAGGCTCCCTGAGCCTAACCTAATGGGTGAGCTCCAGGATCTAGAGAGGGACTTTATCTCAGTAAAAGGTGGACAACACCTGAGGAATGACACAGAAGGTTGTCCAGTCGTTCACACACATGAAACTGTCCTCTCACTCACAGACACAAGGTTGTACTCTGGTGTTCACATGTGTACACACACAATCACAAGTACACCTACATACATACATGCTCATGAAAAATGAGGAAAATAATTATATCAATGTTTCTTAAGAATATGTAAAGAAATTGCTTTTAAATCTTTTCCACTCTCACCTGCATCAAACATCACCTCCAATGGACAGATTGTGGGAGCGTGACTCCACCAACTTGACAGTTTTGGCAGATGTTCTGTTGATCTCAGAATGACTCTTGTTAGACTTAAAAGGAATTCATAATGCAAGAAAAAGATATTTAAACATTAAGCTCATATCACTTTAATACCCATTCTGACTTTTCTGGGAGTGGGGTGAAGAAAATAACAGAAGTAACAACAGCAGAAACAATATGTGAGCTGATAATGGGGTACTTGTAACCACGGTGCTGAGAAACAAAAAGTAAGGAAAATCCTGGAAAAAGAAAGGCGATCCTTAGCTTGGCGAGAAAGAAGACAGCTGCCAAGCAGAAGAAAAGCAGGCACGGCAGGGCCTGGTGGAAGGGGACAGATAGCGCAGAAGATAACATGCAAAAGCAGCTGGCTATAAGCACAGAATACTCTGGACAAGCATGCTCATAGACCCATTCCTCTGGACATCAGGACTAGAGCTTTGACCTCTTTGTGGTCAAACTACTGGTCAAACACAGTAGTAAAGTACTTTAAGAATATTAATGCAAAGCCAGGTGTCGTGGCACATGGCTGTAATCCTAGCACTCTGGAGGTGGAAGCAGGAGGATCAGGACTTCAAAGTCATCTTTAGCTACATAGTAAGTTTGAGGCCAGCGGGGTGGGAGGGGGGAGAGTGGTGGGGGGAGGGACAGAAACAGAGAGTATGGTATTTCCAGATCAGTTCTCCTCTCTGGCATGATTCTTTGATATTTCCTAAACTACAGCAACCGAAGCAACCAAAGATAGCATGAGAACCCAGTTTTTCAAAAGCCTTGCATTTGACCTTGGGTCATGATTTTCTGCTGGGTGACCACTCCCTAAGTGCTCACTCCCAAACTTCTGGGTCTGTTAATATCTTCAACTATTGAAAAATAGTTGTGTGTGTGTGTGTGTGTGTGTGTGTGTGTGTGTACATGTGGTGTGTGTACATATGGTACGTGTGGGGGGGTATGTTCATGTGGCATGGCACATGTGTGTGGGGGGGGTGTCTATATGGCAGAGGTCAACCTCAGGTGTTGTTCCTCAGATGTTGTCCTTGACCTTGTTTTTTCAGACAGGGTCTCTCACTGCCCTGGAGCTCCCCAAGCAGGCTAGGCTGACTGACCAGGGAGTTTTAGGGATCTGTCTATCTCATCTCCCCAGCATTGTACCATCAAGCACAGTGGTTTTTTGACATGGCTTTGGGAGAGTGGTTTCAAGTGTGTGGCAAGTACTTTACTGAATGAGCTATCTCCCCAGCCAACCATTGAAGGTTCTAACAGAAAATCTTTCTACTAGTTCTTCCCATCCATCTTTTCCATATGTGTGTAATAAAATGCTAAAAGCTCTTCAGTATGCTCTGTATGCTTTTCTGTGTGTCTTAAGAATACCTAGTTCTCTTCCTTCAGCAGTATTGTCACTAACAGAGAATGTGGCCTGACCTGGAAGGAAATGGGATAAGTTTAGCCTTTAAAGTAACACCCCTATTTCTAGTGCATAGGAAAAAATCCTACTGAGTTATTAACATATTATGTTTTCAGAGCAAATCCATTCTCATTACTAGTGAATGAGAGGGTGTGCTGCGCAGCTGAAGATGACCCGCTGTGAAGCTTTTACAGTCAGATTAATCCAGAATCCATTTAATTCAGTGCTGCAGAACAAGTCCCCAAACCACTCATTATCCTTTTCACAGAGTTGATGACTCTCACTTCCCCATTGTCAGAAGAGTTCATCAGCACCACACTCTTAGCTGATAGTATAATTTAGATATCTGTTTGCTCAGATCAGGGTCTTTTGTCTTTCACTTAAACAAGGTGCTCACTGTAAAGTCTGAAAATAATGCATTTACTAGATGATTGCAAAAGTGCCTGTGGCCACAGTCGAAGCCATAGAACAGGTTTTTGGAGGACAGAGCTGTGAAAAAGATTAAATTACATGTTCGTCCTGGGATACCTTAAAACAAGCTTAAGCAAGCTTCCAAATTGCTATGGCTTATGCAAGCCAATGCTGTTCGTTTTTATAATTGTGGTAGTGATGGTCTTTAAAGGCAGGGTTAGCAGTTGATAATGCATAAGGGACTGAAGTCCTGGCAAGAGTTTCCCTTGGTTCTCTCACATTTCTGCTTTTTTTTTTTCTCCAAACAGATACTCTGGCTGCCTTTGTTTCAAATGGTCATTGCAAGGATGCTTCTTGGCAAGTGTGTTTAAAGAAGGCAGAGATAATGCTTCGCTCCAGAGCAGAGGGCAGGTGCATGTACTGCCCAATGTACAATGTTCATACTCTGTCTGCTACTGCTCCTGGGAGTAGCAAGATCTTTGTCCCTGACCAGAAGTCTCATGTCTTCACCAGCAGGCTAACTTATCTGATCATAAGCAGTGTAAAAATCTCTGCCTCTTTGCAGTTCTTGACAGTACAGTCCTTCAGTGTTTATGAGAAGAAACCCTTTGATAAATTATTTTCTCATTTGAAACACAGACAAGAGGTGTTTTGACCTGTTCTTTTTTCTTTCTTCCTTCCTTTGTTTCTTTTTTCCATGAAAAGACTTACTAGGCTTTCTTGCTGTGGGCTTCATGAGGTTTAGGCTTTGATTGGGAATCCAAAAACCTCACATGGCAGGCATATGCTGTAAAGGAATTTCATTTATTACAGAATTTGTTAATGAAAGCCAGGAAAAGGCCAATGAGATACAGGCACAGATAGACAGATAATGCAAGAGATTCACAAATAGATTTCAATGCCAGTATAATAACCCATAGAATGGACATTTATTTTTAAATACTTAAAAGCAGAAAGAGACACTGGGAAGATGGCTCAGTTGGTAAAGTACTTGATGTGCAAGCAATGAGGACCTGAGTTCGAATCCCCAGAGGATACTTGGTCTGTGACCTTCATGCATACACACACACACACACACACACACACACACAAAACAGAATTAGAGCATACTTTAAATGAAAAGTACACCACCTCAGCACTGAGAAAAAGGGGGAAGAAGGAGAGAGAGAGAGACAGAGAGAGAGAGACAGAGACAGAGACAGAGACAGAGACGGAGGGAGAGACAGAGGGGGAGAAGGAAGGAGGAGGCAACAGAAACCAGCAGCAACAGCAGCCTTCTCTGTGAATTTGCATGACATCTCTATAAACTGGTGGTACAGGCCTGTAATTCCTGCACTGCAGGAGCTAAGGCAGGAGGATCTAGAGTTTGAGGACAGTTTGAGGACATCCTGGGTTACAAAGCAAGTTTGAGGTGAGGTTGGATTCACCACGGAGTTTGAGACAGTTTGAGCTACATAGTAAGACTCTACTGATGACCCCATAGCCACAAAAAAAGAAAGAAAATGAAAAGAAAATAGATACAAAAAGAGAAAGTTTCATTTTAAGGAGTGATCGTTTATGTGTTAGCTTGACTTGGTTACAGGACACTGCAGATATCTGGTTAAGCATTATTGTTAAGTGTATCTATAGGGTATTTATGGAAGAGTTTAGTGTTTTTATGTGTGTATCTATGTGTGCATGGTATATGTGTGGGTGTGCATGCCAGGGTACCTATTGTGGAGGTCAGAGGACAATTTTGTAAAGTCAGTTCTCTCCTTTCATTGTTTTATGGATTCTGAGGATTGAACTCAGGTTACCAGGCTTATGTGGTAAACACATTTACCTGCTGAGTCATCTCACAGACCTGGGTTTGGTATGTGAATTAGTAAAGTTAGTAAAGCAGATGGCATTCTCCAGACACCATCCGTTCTATCCAGCGACCAAGTACAACACAAAAGCAGATCAGTTTATTCCCTCTGCCTGACTGAGCCAGGCATTGGCCTCCTGTCACTGTCCTAGCCTTGGTGTTCTTGGCTCTCAAACCTTCGAACTAGAAGCAAATATGTGCTACCAATCATCTGCTCTCATGCCTTCAAACTACACCAGTGGTCTCCTAGGCCACCAGCAGGCATACAATTGACCATAGGGCTTTTCAGCCTCCATAGTCACCTGAACCAATAACTTATAATCAGACTCTTTCTAGATTATACATCTATAATACATGAATAATACACGGTATAAACAGTGAACAGTACATTCACACATACACACACACACACACACACACACACACACGCACACTGACCTATTCTTGGCTCTGTTTCCCTGGAGAATCCTGACTGTTGTAAAAAGTCTATAAGAATGTCCTGTGATTTGGGGTACTTGACTCACACTTTTATATGTTGTTATGTCATTTGACCAATTACTGTTTCTATTTTCAAGTGAAAGAAATGAAAATTCTACTTTAAATCCATTTATGAAATTGAACAAGATTTAAATAATAAGTCTTAGCTAAGTGTGCTAGTACACATCTATAATCCCAGCACTCTGGTGTCTGAGGCAGGAGGATTGAAAACTCAAAGCCAACCTGGACTACATAGTGAGATCCTATCTCAAAAATCTAAGGGCTGGGATTATAGCTCAGTTGATAGAATGCTTGCCTAGCATGCACAAACCCTGAGTTCCATCACAAGTTCAAAGCCAGTCTGGGCTACATGAGACCCTATCTCAAAACCTAACTAAAATAATAATAATAATAATAATGTGTTCTCTTTTGTCCATCCCATTTTGTTTTGCTGATAGTACATGTTTGTGAAATATTTGCAATCATAATTTATAACACTCACTCAGATAATTCTGAAGACAGATAATAATTATGCTTAAACACTAGCAAATATAAAATACTTTGGCAGAGTTTTGCCCATAGTCAGGCAGAGAATTGTACGGTTTGTTTACACTGAATGCTCAGGGAGCTTGAAAAATGGCAGTTGACTTTCATGGTGTTTGGTAACCCTTATGCTTTATGGGAAGAGGTCACAGGAAGACGGAGAAGTTCAAAACATTATTCTTTGGATCTAGCACTGTACCAGGAGCACAAATGAGCCTCGTTTTATTAGTTCACTCACCATAAATTTAAGTGCTGGGCATTTCACAGGAGCCGGCATTGGGGAGCACGCTCCCCATCTGAAATCATCTGTTAATGATGGATTTCTCTTGCCATTGCAGATATTAATTATAAAGGCAAACATTCGTTTAAACAGCTTGATCTTCTTTTACCATTTTTCTTAGTCAAACTCCATCAATTTTGACAAGCAAACTTTTATAAAAACATATCATGTCTGCTAAATTAGCTTGTTTCTATGTATTAACTTAAAATATTACTTTAACTGTTACAGCAACAGTCACAAACAGATGGGAATGTTGCACGATGGTGCGGAGGGAAGCTCTGGGGACACAGGCTGATTTTGTTGTCTTAATGAGAGCTATTTGGGAATAATTCTTTTTTCAAGTTCCTGCCACAAAGGAGAACTTTTTTTTCTGTTTACAGAAAATGCAGAAATTCTCAAACCAAAGCAGTATTCTCTAGTAGATCCATGTTACATAAACCTAAAAGAATAATAAGAATAATAATAATTCAAAGTATATATCATACTACCTGAAATCTATACTCATCCTGAAAGGAAAGCTGCGTGCCTTAAACAGTGCTCTGCACTCTCGTTGTAGTAAAGGAATGAGAAGTGTGAGGAGGTAGGAAAGACTACAATCAGGAGAAACTGAAAAGGACCGCACAGACCACGAAGACTTTTCCAATGGTTAGTTACTGCAGGCTCTTCTAGCTTCACCTTTTAACAGTGATATGAAAGCTGAGCAGATGCAGATGAAGACTTTGTCCCCACTAACCACTTACTGGTGCATAGAATCCCTTTTTTCCACCTTTTTGAGACAGGGTCTCCCTGTAGTCCCAGCTGGGCCAAACTAGCTATGTAAACCAGGCTGGCCTTCATATCACAGAGATCCTCTTGCCTCTGCCTCGTGACTACATGTGCCACCACACTTGGCTCTGTATCAAATTCTTATTTAGCACTTACCCCTTGCCAGTCATTGTTGTGGATAATAGGTATGATACACCGAGCAAATCCAAGCCCTGCTGCTAATCTTGAATCCACAGCCAAGAAATAAAACTTCTTTCTTATGAGACCTGAAATGACTCTGGCTTACAGTGTCGTACTTTGTATACAGTTCTGTGCAGGTTTTTTTTTTGTTGTTGTTCATTTGCTCTGAGGGCCATGCTATCTATCATCTGCAAAGTTCTATCAATAACTGTCCCATTTTGTTTTCCCCAGGGCTTTTTGTTTCCTTTTTTTTAACCTGAAGTTGAGGCTCCTAAATAAATGTGTCTCATTGAGATATGGTCGTTCCCAAATAAAGCAGCTGAAAAATATCAGGGGTATTTCAATTTGGAATTCCACATCTTCTGGTTTTGCAACCTTATCCTGCAGCACCTGTTTGCATTTGTTCTTACCCAGAAGAAATGAGAAAACTGCCTTGCCTTGCATTCAAATTTCCTACTTCCTGTAGGTATATCATTTTATATATAATAAATAGCATGAATTTACTTCAAAATCCTCTCTCCATGTTAAATATAAATATTGTGCTGTGCTCCCCAGCAGTGCTCCTTGTCTAAGGTGGTGGCCTTTAGTGTGAAGTTAATATATGCATAAAACTGTAGTAAGATGGAAAGCAATGTACACCTGGAGTGACACTAGTTCTTATGCTAGTTTATGTGGTGCTTTTACCATGCTAGGCACTCAGGACAAATAAAAGGCAGGCCACACGAGGCTAGAGTTCATGGGAATGCAATCCCTTAAGGTTCCAGGGGGCGCAAGGGTAGCAACACTGTTTCCTTGTCTTTAGACTTTATGAGTCTTAGTTCACAATTTTGCTAAAGCAGGGGGTCTTTAAAAGTGGGATTATCATAAAGATTTTCTTTGTGATGCAATCAAGCTTCGTAGACATTCCTGGATGGCAGTTCTACATGTCCTAGAATGTATTCAAAGGCTTGCTGGTGGAAGGAAGACAAAGGACAGATACATCACTGACAGGGAAAACCTAAATGTATCACTTTAAAGGGGCTATTTTGTGTGGATAGGGAATATTGAGTGTAAAATGGTGGTATAAGCCCTCCGTATTTTCTCAACTTTAACAACTAAAGGTGTTTAGCGGGTACCTGAACTCTAATGCATTTCATCCAGAAACCAGATTTTCTGTTCACTCTCTAACCAGATGAGAGATGACAACCCTGAAAATCCAACTAGCACTTCACAGAACACTGATGTTTTGTTAATGGGGGAGCTAATTATTATTCCATTTTCTTGGCTTACGTGTCTTGAATTCTTCTACTTGCTTATGCCTGGGGCATAAAGAATAACAAAACTAAATAAGGCTTTCTACGAGTTACATTAATGAAATAACCCAGCCATGTTTTAGTAGAACTGTTTGTCATCAAATATACATGAAGGACCTGGTGCCCTACCTGACTAGACATGACAATTTAACTTGGTGTTTTCCATTGTGGCAACATGATCATAAACATATTAACAAGTCCCATAGTGTGATCAACAACAGATGTAGAATTAAAAGTGTTGACAAGTCTCATCAGGTATTTGGGCCTTACGTATTTTCCACCTCATCTAAATCCCATTGCTCCAAAAACCGCCTAAGCAACTGTTCTCAGAAAATCTGTTTGCTGTGAAAATATTTCCTTTTGTTTCATGCTTCAGTTGGATAAGCAGACATAGATTCTCTTGAATTGGCTTTGGGGAAAATGTGTTTTGCAATGCCAAGGACATATTTCAGAATAGGTCCTAAACAATCCTCCAAACTTTGTGGCAAATTTTGAGTGAAAATCCAAAATGAAATAAATTCTAAGAGGGAGAACGTGACATTCTGTAATGTATGCATAGAACAACATGTTACAGGATATTCATTTCTTCTTTAAAACATTATGTGTCAGCTTAAAATATATTTAATTTAAACTTAAAAAATAAAATAAATGGGTGCAATAAAAAAAAGTTTATTGAAATAAAACCAATGATTAGTTGAACATTTATTAAAATAAGAGATAAGCTCTTACATATTTAGAGGTAGGACTCAGGAAACAACTGATGTTTTCTTTTCTGCCTTCTGGCATATTTCCCTTCGGGAATTTTCTACTTCCTACTAGAGGGGCTGTCAGTCTTCTGGCCTTAGGACCCCAGATTCAGGGTGAGCACTTCACTAGCCCGGCTAATCAGAATCTTTCACTCTTTAGGCACAATAATTTATTCCATCAATGAGCTATAGATCCAAAGCACAGGCATCAGCATTTTCCTCTGGGCTTTGCAAAAGCTCCTGGGAAATGCATGCTTTCTGGGTTCACTAGCTATAGAAACAGACTAAGCCAAGAACTGTTAGCATTTTCTACCACCTGGGAGGAGCTCCTGACAACAATACTAACACGGAAAAAAGCAGAGCTGAGTCAAGACAAAGGAGGCGGGACAGTGCCAAGAGAAAGAGACCAGGGAGGACAGAGGGAAGGAAAAATCTTGATGACCACAGTCAAGGCTCCAAGTCCTAGCCGTGCCTCAAGTTTTCAGTTATGTTAGCTTCCAATAAGCTGATTCAGACAGTCTAGTGCTGGAGTTGGCAAACACTTTAGGAGGCTAGATCGTAATGTGCTTCGCCTTGTTCCAGCTCTGCAGCTCTGACTCCGTTCTGTCATTATGCTGCAAAAGCAGCCACAGGCAAAATCTTCACAAACGAGTAGGGCTGTATCCCAATACAATGTTTGTTATAGACATTGAAATTTGAATTTCATATAATCTTCACATGCCATAAAATATTGCTTTAGATTTTTTTCCCTCATTGTTTAAAAGGTAATCTGTAGGGTTGTGGCCATGGCTTAATCCTAGAATGCTTATCTGGAAAGTATAGGACTGTGGGTTTGAGCCTCAGTACAGAGGGGGAAAGGTAAAAATTATTCTGCTCTCCAAAGCTACCCTAGAAAGCCATAGGCAGGGGTTTGCTCACATGCTCTATTTCGCCCAACCCTGGTCTGATGTCCACTTCTGGTATCCCCTAAGCACCTATTCTATCCTACTTTTGTGCCAATATGCTCAGATGCTTTCCTTGGGGACCTTTTTCCACATCCTATATTATTCAATATATATATAGAGAGAGAGTCGATTCTCCGCTTAACTCCAGAGCTGTCCTTTGGTTTAAGACAGTGAGAGAATTCTTTTTTTCCCCCACAGAAATAAAAAGGAATTTTATTTGTAAAAGGATCATACCAGAATGTCACTCATATATACAATAGCTGCTTTTTTCTACTTTGGGCTTTAGCGGGGAGTAGGACAACACTTATCTCTCTAAAGGACATCAAGCATGAGTCATAATTACATGTACCCACCAGTTAGACACTGCTGTTCAGTCTTAATATTCATCCACACAGAGTGAGGATGTGGTTTCTACAATGAGAGAGTTCTATCTTACTGGCCACAGAACTGATGCAGAATTGACCAAGGACTGAATTTAATCCAATGAAACTGAGAAATATTTGCCCAGGATTCTAAGACAGAAGCTTCCTCTCTTTCTTTCAGATTCCCCCCCACATCTCAAGTTTTTTGGAAGATAGAATATCTACTTTGATCATTTAAAAGTGAGACTTGAGACTTGTAATTGTTGCAATCTTTTAAAAGGTCCCTAGCTTCCTGGTGCTATCTTTTGAAACCTGGGCAGGGATCCAACTCAATGAGCCCAATTCATTGAGTTGAATGGACTGTCAACATCAGCCTCCTATCATGAGTTGAAGGTCTCAGCATGTTCCTCTGCTTTGCTTATTTCAGTACATTTTCTAATAGGTCTTCATGCCTTACAATGAGCAGACATTGACAACTTCAAGGATAAATCAGAAAGGACAATTAGCAGGCTGCCTCAGGAATGGCCACAGACCTGGGTAGCATTGTCAGCTCAGAGTCAAGTTCCAGAGCCAGACATTTCATTTTACCTGTTTACTAAGAGTTCTCTTGGCTCTTTGGCAGCAAATTCACACCAAATTTACAAATACAAAAAGAGTATTTATATACACAAATTTCTGTCTTACTGCTTGCTTAGGAAATACTCCACACTTTACCAGTGCTGCAAGGCTCTCCCTGGCTTGGCCCCTCTGGCCAAAGTGGCTTCTTTGTTCTTCCTCAAACACGGCAAGTAAGATGAACTCTAACTTGCGTTTCCCTCCACTTCATTCAGTTGTTAATGTGTTCTCCAGTGGGGATGTCGCTCTTAGAGGGGTCTTCTCTAACCACCATGTCTACAGAGCCAGTCCCTTCTTCCCCACATATACAACTCCATCCATTTCTGTTTCTTAACTCTGTTTGACTTAATTAATAGAAATTATATTTTCACTGCTTTTAATAATCTGTTTCCTCACTAGACGAAAAATTTCATGAAGATGGGAACCACGTCAACCTTTTTCACAGTTATAATCCCAGTAAAGTGCCTAGAAGAGTGCCTGGCATTCAGTGAATAAATGAAGATGAAGAAAGAAAAAAAGTCAGAAGAGAGGAAGCAAGGGAGGGGTGCACTGTTTAATCCCAGCACTCAGGAGGCAGAGGCAGGCAGATCTCTGTACGTTCACGGCCAGCCTCGTCTATCTAGTGAGTTCCAGGCCAGCTGGAGCTATAGGGATGCCCTATCTCAAAACAAAACAAAAAAAAAACAATTTATAGCTTACAAAGCACATTTCACCTACATTTACATTTAACTCTTAGATCTTCCTTAAGGAAATATTATTCCTCTTGAACTGAAATGGTACCCAGGCTCAAATGTTAAGTCAAGGAATAATTTAAGGTTACCAGGTGACAAATGGCAAAACAGAACTGGAACTCTAAAGCCTAGGTGTACTCAGTAATGCTGCTTCCCAACCACAATGTCTGATTCACTCTCATCAGCTTCCAAGGGTGGCTTAAATCTGCTCTCATCTAGTTTCCTTGGACTTTCCACATGGGAACTCAAATGTAGAAGGCTTCAGGAGCACTTGTTCATTGATAGAAAATTCCTTAGCTCTACTGAGATCTCCTGGATGGCAATACCTCTCATATGCACATACAAGTCACCTCAGGAATCATGTTAGGAAGCCGATTATGATTCAGTAGTTCTTGGGGTCCCACCACAGCCAGTCCATAGACCACAGTTTAAGTAGCCTTCTAAAGGGTACTAAGGGCCTTTTAAGTTGCAATATACCTAGTAGCAACAAGACTAAATGTTTACTTTGCTTTTTGTTCTCAGTACTATGCATCAAACCCAGGGCCTCACACATTAAGTGTCTTACCACTAAGGTGTTCTTCCACACCCAAGTATCAACTTTTAACATAATTTATGTTTGTCATTTTCCTTTTCCATCACTTCTAAGACTGCCTTGGGGTTCAGCTTGCCCTCAGCTGAGGGTACCTGAGTATCTCAAGCTTTTTCAGTATCATTTCACTATATTTTCTAATCACTTTAATATTCCCTTCATTCCTTAGAATGTTGGCCTCCAGAGACTGAAGAGATGGCTCGTGGTCAAGAGCACTGGCTGCTCTTCCAGAGGACCTGGATTCGATTCCCAACACCCACATGGCACTGGCAATTGCTCCTAACTCCAGTTCCACAGCATCAAATGCCCTCTTCTGGCCTCCACGGGCATTGCACACACAGGTGCACTTACATGCAGGCAAAACACTCTGTCCCACTAAATTTTCTCCTTCCCTCTTTCTGTTTGACCCACCCTCACTCTCTCCAGAGTATCTTACTCTGGGCGCTATTGGACAAATCATATAACATATTTCCTTTGAATTTTTTCCTTTTACATCTTGGGTAGGGGGAAATGGAGTAACTTACAAAGAAACAGACCCCCTCCCCCAGCCCCAGCACCCAGCTCTGCATTGCTTGGCCCTCGGTTCCAGATCACTTCTGCCCTGCCAACAGTCTCTGTTAGCTTTCACCCATACATCTTGGGCCTGCAGTCTTGCCCTAGGTCTGTAAATGCCCCCTCTCGCATCCACATGGGTGGGACATGGGGTCCATCTTTTCACTCCTCTGCCCACCACTTCTGCTCCAAGATGGCACCCAGAAACCCCTCCCTCTAGGGTTAATTCTCTTCTCTGCAGCAGTCCCCCACTCCCTGGAGGAACCAGGACCCCTGGGGAACACACACTCATACACAGAAAAATAAAATTAAAAAAGAACGTTGGCCTCCAGATAGTACTGGCACATCTTACTGATAAGATAGACTTGAGTTTATTGCTAGATTTAGTAAGGAAGAACTTGTCAATAGATGTTTGGTAATGTTTCAAACACGAAGGAGTGAGATCAGATATTATTGAGACTTTAAAGTCTGTTTTAAAATAGGTCTTTCAGTATGGACAAGTGGTAAGACTTAAGAGCCATGATGTAATAGACTGGTGGCAGAATTAGAATATATCAAGACAAAGTTTCTGAAGAGATGGGTTCATGGACTCTTAGGGGGGAAATTATCCTTGGTTGATGCTTTCTGATAAAAAAATTGATGGTTCTATGGGTGACTTCCTAGAATGAATCATAAAGTTAAGTCACCAAGACATATAGCCAATTATGCATCCATCAAAACCAAAATTTTATGCTTAAAAATAAATTATTAAATGATTTTAAAAGTCAGCTGGTTGAATTCGTTTACTCAGGACACCAACTGGCTATTAGAGGGACCTGGAACTGAAGGAGATAGGTGGCTCTGTTCTTTAAAACTGTCCCCCTCAACTCTACAATCATGAACTTATATGATAATAGCGCCTTTGAAGGTGTAATAAAGATGACATCATACTGGGTTAGGATGGTCTGTAATCCAAGGATTATGTTTTCCCGAAGAGACAGAGATTTGGACAGAGACATGGGAAAACACATATAGTAATAGAAGCAACCTGCAGAGATCTAGCAGATCAAAGGGGTGCAAAGGACTCCCAGCAAGTACTCAAGCTAGGGCAGAGGCATGGACCAGAGGCAGTTTGGAAGGAAGAGACCGTGCTGGCACCTTAATTTCATACTTTTAGCCATCAGAACTGTGAGAGAATATGATTCTGTTACTTTGGATGACTTAGTTTGAGATAATATGTTATGGCAGCCATATAAAAGTGACATATACCCAACTGAAAGTGTACTGACCCAACCATCAGCTTGATTGGATGCTTTTTCAGTTCCTAGCCAGTTTCACTCAGGTAATGGGCTCATGTCAAGGAGTCACTAAGGATGCAAAAAGCAGCATTATGACCAGTAGCTTGCAACTACCATGGGTAAAAGTACATAAGCCAGCAAGGAGCTAAGAAGGCAGCTGGCTTCCACCAGACCCATATCCTATTTATCTGTGTTCTGACCAGTGCTGGCTGCTGACATTCTCCAATAGCTTCTTTGACCCTCTCCAGAGAGGCAGTTCTTAGGGCTCTAAAAGTGCTGCCCATCTGGCAGAGTGGCCAGGCATGGCTTCTAATATTTTTTGGTATCTTGTCTATTTTTTTTATAAGAGCGCCTATTTTACACAGTCATCTCTTTCAGGAGAAACCTAACACTCTAACACGTAATTTGCTGAATATTCTAAATAGGGGTTCCCAGCAATGCTTTTTATTTCTACAGCATCACAAAATTATATTCCCTCCCCAAAAGAATTCTGTATATTTGTTAACTCTTTAACCTCTAGATAATGACAAAGTCTGGTATACAAAATGAGTCCTGCCATTTGGGCAGATTTTGCTACTTGGCAAGAAGCCATATTCCAGGAGTGAAGTGAGATCTGATACAACAAATCCTATCTGATATTTCCCTGTTTCCTTCAGACATGATGCACCTGCAGGGAGAAGTCAGTCTGTATTTTCTAAAGTCATTTCTAGTAAATCTATTTTGAGCATAGATCGCTCAAACCAGAGGTCAGATGGTCATGAATCCCACCCACCACCCCTTTTTGGGTTATGAAAGAAAAATATCAGAATTAAAACGATGACAGTGATGGGCAAATATGTGAACAAAACTAGATTTCTGAGGAGGTAGGCCTACTTAGTAAGAGACAGTGTATTTACATCAGGACATTCAAGGCGAGTCCAATATCAAGTTAATATAATCTTCGATGGGTTCTCTGTTCCTGACACTGCATGTAAGGTAAGGAGGCTGCTGTACCCTGGTCAAGACTGAGACCACTGATTTCTGGTAATTAACATGAAATTGAATGAAATCCAAGGGATTGTCCACAGTTTTCACATAGATGTTGACAGTCATAGCAACTGGGTCATTCCCATTATTGTAAGAACAAAAATTTTAAGTCACAAAATCCTCCATAGGTTTAAGATCTGATTGGAGATATTCTGTTCTCAAAGATTTAAGCATCATAGGGCTAGGGTGATTTCAGGAAAGTCATGAATGCCTAGACCAGTCAGTGTGCCCCAGAAATTCAGTTAACTATCTCCTAGTTACTTGCCTAGCAAAGTTTTAGACCATCTGCAGTTTATTCAGAAATAAGCAATTACCTTTTGGGGAAAAATCCTACTGTAGTTAATGGCCTTTCCTTTCAGAAAATTCCAATGTCTTATTGGAAACTTTATGTTGTTTCTGAACTAAAAGCTTTAAGAGCTGGATGGACTCTATCTTGGAGCATACCTCATTGTTAGTATATAACAGGGGTGTTGGTTGACTGTTTTCATTTAAATTTTAGATACCAAAGGATCACTAAAGACATTTACATAGAACACAATTATACAACTGTAAAATGCACTGCTGCTGAAGTTGTTAGGGTCTGAGCAGGGCCTGGCAGCCCTAAGAAGCTGGGCTTGGCCACTCATCCTCAAATTAAATATTCCAAGTTAAAGAAACAAGGGATAGTGAAAAACAAATATTTCTTCAGTTGTGAATAAAAATAAATGAAGATGTCTGATGTCCTTCCCAGTCCATCTTTGAGGTATTGACACGAGTTTCAGGTTTCAATAGAGGGCAGGAGATAGGCAAAGCTCAGCAGTCATAGCCAAGAGTTTCCTCCCATCAGCCAATCATTGGGCCATCATTCTGTTTAGACTACCTCCATTCCTGTCGGGGTAGTTAAAATGAGACCTCAAGAGGCATCAGGGATGAAATGATACTTGGATTTAGCCGTGCAGGGAAATGGAGACTGATTGTTCTTTATCATCCTGATGTTATTTAAAAAATCTATCTATATTCATTGTCTGTTTGCTTGTTTTCTACTGAAAGCCAAATGAATAACAAGGGCTGTGTACAATATGGTAAATCTTTTATTAAAATATTTTTTATTTTTATTTTATGTGTATGAGTGTATTGCCTGCATATGTGTAAGTGTATCCGTGTCATGCAATGCCCATGGAGATCAGAAGAAGGCATGAGATTCCCTGGAACTGGACTTACAAACACTTGTTAGCTACCATGTAGGTGTGTCCATTGTGTGCAATGCTATAGGTTTAAAGTTTGCTGAATCTCCCATAGATCATATATTAATAAATCTTTTCATATTTTGACAAATTTCTCTGAGAATTCAAGGGCAAAAAGGGAACTGGGTGCTTGATTTTCCCTCTTGAAGCACCATCATTGATCATTTTCTTCATTGTTTCCTTTACATACTTTGTTATTAATAACAGACACTAATTCTTTTCTGGGTCCTATATACAGTATGTAAAACTATATCAAGAGGCTCTTGTTCAAAATGTTCAACATTCTTTTCCATCAGGGTGCAATTCTATCTCACCCTAGTCAGAATCGCTATGACCAAGAAAACACAGGGCAGGCTGGAGAGGTGGCTCAGCAATTAAGAGCACTGGCTGCTCTTGCAGAGGATCCATTCCTAGTACCCACGTGGTGACTAACAACTATCTGTAACTCCAGTTCCAGCAGATCTGACGCCCTCTACTGGTCTCTGTGGGCAGTGTATATACATGGTATACTTACATACATGTAAGCATGACACACACACATTAAAACAAACATTAAAAAATCTTAAATAAAAAAGGACAATAAACACTGACAGTGATGTGGAGGAAAAGAAACGCTTTTTCACTGCAGGTGGAAATATAAACTAGTACCACCAATAGAGAAATCAGCATAGAAATTCTTCAAAAACTATCATACAGTCCAAGTTTACCACTCTTGGGTGTATCCTAAAAAAAATTAAAGTCATCACACATAGCAGTACTTACACATCCATGTTCATTGCATCAGTAGTCACAATAGCCCAGATATAGAACCAGCATAGATGCCATCAACAGATGAGTGGATAAAGACAGTGTGATACACATACAACGGAGCTTTATTTGGCCGCAAAGGATGAAATTGTTCACATTTTCCTAATTACTAAGGATGCTGAACACTTTTTAAGGTGTTTCTTAGTCACGGTTACTTCTTCTGTTAAGAACTCTGTTCAGCTGGGCGTGGTGGCTCACACCTTTGATCCCAGCACTCGGGAGGCAGAAGCAGATGGATCTCTCTGTGAGTTCAAGGCCAGCCTGGTGTACATAGTGAGTTCCAGGTCAGCTGGGGCTATAGGGAGACCCTGTCTCAAAAAGACCAAAAAAA
>NW_008335444.1:603425-648067 GCF_000622305.1 Nannospalax galili | reverse complement strand
TTATTTTGATATATCACAGTGAAAGATTTATCGTCCTCTTTTTTTTTTTTTTTTTTTTAAAAAAAAAAAAAAAAAAAAAAAAAAAAAAAAAAGAATTCTTTGTTCAGATCCATAGCCCATTTTTTAATTGGGACATTTGTTCTCTTGATTCTTTGGTTTTTGAGTTCTTTGTATATTCTGCATATTAATCCTCTATCAGATGAATAGCTGGTGAGGATTTTCTCCCACTCTGTAGTATTCCCCTTCCCTTGACTGGATGTTTCCTTTGTTGTACAGAATATTCATAGTTTAATGAGGTCCTATTTGTCAATTGTTGACCTTAGTTCTTGATCAACTGATACCTGATTTACAAAGTCCTTTCCTCCACCTATCTTGCAGGTTATCGTCAATGTTTTCTTCTAACAGTTTCAGAGTTTCAGGTTACACATTGAATTCTTTGATCCATTTGGAGTTGACTTTTGTGCAGAGTGATAGATAAGGATCTAGCTTCATTCTTCTACAGGTGGAGATCCAGTTTTCCCAGCCCTATTCGGTGAAGGTGCTGTCTTTCATCCAGTGTGTGTTTGGGCACCTTTGTCAACATCCTTAGTAATTAGGGAAATGCAAATCAAAACTACTTGAAGATTTTATCTAACCCCAGTCAGAATGACTAAGATTAAGAGACAAATTACACCAAATCATGGAGGCAGGGAAAGGGGAGCTCTCATCTGTTGTTGGTGGGATTACAAACTCGTGCAACCACTGTGAGTTTCATTATGACATTTTGAAACCATTTTTTTTATTGTCCTCCCTCTTTTCTCCCCGTTGTACTGCTGGACCCTCTGCAGCCTCCTTTCTACTTCATGTCACATGGCTTTTATTACCCACCTCTCTTCCTGAGTACCTCTTTCCCCTCATTGTTCCCTTTCTAGTTTGATAGCCCATACCTACACACATGCCCATAAATATACATTGTAGATTTAAGTATCAAAAGCTAGACTCCGTACATAAGAGAGAAGACATGATGTTTGTCTTTCTTGAGTCTGGGCCATCTTGCTTAATATGATGCATCCAGATGCATTCATTTTCCTGAAACTTTCATGATTTCACTTTTTTACAGATGAATAAAATATGATTATGTTTATATACCACATTTTCTTTATCTGCTTCTGTGTTGATTGACATCTAGGCTGGCTCCATTTCTTTACTATTTTGAGTAGTGAAGGAATGAGCATGGATATGCAAGTACCTCTGGGAGAGGATATAAATAGTCTTTTAAGGATATGTTCTAGCTGGGCCATATGATAGTTATATTTTTAATTTCTTGGGGAAACACCACACTGATTTCCATAGTAACTGTACTAGTTTACACTCCCACCAGCAGTGAAAAGGATTCCTTTCACTACACGTCCTTTGAC
This sequence comes from Nannospalax galili, assembly GCF_000622305.1. Lineage (NCBI taxonomy): Eukaryota > Metazoa > Chordata > Mammalia > Rodentia > Spalacidae > Nannospalax > Nannospalax galili. The sequence continues at coordinate 646,670 of NW_008335444.1, read as the reverse complement.
CATTTGCTGTCATTTGTTTTCTTGATGATAGCCATTCTCACTGGGGTGAGGTAGAATCTCAAAGTAGCTTCAATTTACAGCTCCCTGTTGGCTAAGGATGTTGAAAGACTTTTAAGAATACTTATTGGCCATTTGTATCTGTTCTTCTAAAGAACATTCTGTTCTTTACATTAGCTCATTTTTTTGAGATTTTTGGTGTTAAATTTTTGTGTCTTTATATATTCTAGATAATAACTCCCTTTCTTAAGTAAAGCTGGCAAAGATTTTTCTTCCATTTTGTACACTGTCTGTTTGCTCTACTGATATATTCTTGAGGCTATTTCCTCTGCCACTGGAGTCCTATTCAGAAAGTTCTTACCTATGCCTACATCTTAAAGGATTTTTCCTGTTTTCCTCTAGTGATGTCAGCACAGGTTTAAAATGAAAGTCTGACCCATTTTTACCTTACTTTGTGCAAGGTGAGAAACATGGATCTAATTTCACTCTTCTGCAGGTAAATATCCAGTTTTCCAATACCATTTTGTGGAAGAGTTTTTTTTTTTCTAATGTATGTTTTGACACCTTTATGAAAAATTAGGTAGCTGTTACTTTGCGTGTTTAATTCTGGATCTTCCATTCCACTGGTCTATTGCCTGTTTTTGTGCCCATCCCATGCGTTGTCACCATGGTCTGTGGCATACTTTGAGGTCAGATATTGTAAAACGTCCAGCAATGTTCTTTCCACTTAGGATTGCTTTGGCTAACCAGAATCTTTTGTTTTCATGAGATTTTGATTTCTTTTTCCTAGTTTATGAAGAATTTCACTGGAATTTTGATTAGGGATGCACTAAATTAATATATTATTTTTGGTAACATAGTCATTTTCACAATATTGAATTTGCCAATCTGGGAGTGTGGAAGTTCTTTCCATCATCTCTCATCTTCTTAAATTTATCAGTGTCTTTTTAACTGTAGAGGTCTTTTACTTCTTTGGTTAGGTTTATTCTTAGGCATTTTTTAAGTTAAGCTACTAGATTGTATATGCTGATTTTGTATCCTGCAACTTTACTGAAAGTGTTTATTAGATCTAAAAATTTTCTGATTAAGTCTGCAAGTGCTGTTTAACTTTAGAATCATGTCATCTGTAAATAAAGATAATTTGACGTTTTCCTTTTCTATTTGTACTTTTTATGTCGTTCCCTTGTCTTATTGCTCTAGCTAAGAGCGAACACTATATTGAATAAGAATGAAGAAAGTTGAGCAGTCTAACTCACTCCAGATTTTAGAGGCAATACTCTCAAGTTTTCATTTAGTGTGGTGTTAGCTATAGGTTTGTCATATGTAATAGTCTTTATTGTATTGATACATTCTTTCTAATTCTAGGTTCTTCAAGACTTTTAGTTTGAAGGCACATTGAACTTGGTCCAGTGCCTTTTCTGCATGTATACTGATGATCACGTGATTTCTGTCCTTAGCTTTATCTATATACTGTATTACATATTGAGTAATATATGTTCACCAACCTTGCATTTCTGGGATGAAAGCCATTTGGTCATGATGTAGTCTTCTAAATGTGTACTGAAAATCGGTTTGAAAGTATTTTATTAAGAAATTTTCTACTTCTGTTCCTTAGGGAATTGGTTTGTAGTTTTCTTTTGTTGTTATGTTTTTATCTAATTTTGGAATCAGAATAATGTTGACTTTGTAGACAGAATCTGAGTGTGTCTTTCTCTTTGTACTTTGTAAAACAGTCTGAGAAGTGTTGGTATTAGATAGTTTGATAGAGGGCTAGGGAGATGGAAGGGAGCATCCAACTTGGGTTCCCAGCACCCACATTAGGGGTTCACAACTGCTTCCATGGGTGCCTGCAAACACACATGAACACATAATTAAATTTTTTAAATTTATTAGAATTTAACATTGAATCCATCTGGTCCTGCTTTTATCTTTGTGGTGGAGATTTTTATTGCTGCTTGAATTTCATTGCTTGTTATGGGTCTATTTGTTTATTCTGGATTTAATTTTGGTGGGTCATATGTGTTTTTTTATATATTTTCAAGTTTTAGGATTATACATTTTTGAAGGGTTCCATAATGATCTTTTGGATTACACTTGAGTCTGTTGTAGCCACTCCTCTTTTTTCTCTATTTCTATTAATTTTTGTTTTGTCTCACTTCAGGTTAGTTTGGCTAGGAGTTTGAAGATCTTATTAGCCTTTTCAAAGAACAAACACTTTGCTTGGTTGATTCTATATTTTGTTGCTTCAGTCTCTATATAATTAATTTCTGTCTTGATCTTTATTTCCTATCATATACTGTGTTTATGATTGGTTTCTTATCATTTTTCTAGAGCCTTAAGATACATAATTAGGTTATTTATGTGAGATGTCCTTGAATTTTTAATATGAGCAACCATAGCTGTGAATGTTCCTCCTTGAACCACATTGGCTGCATCAAAGAGGACCTGCAGTTGTGTTATCTTTTTCATATGTTTCTAGGAAGTTTTTAATTTCCTCTATTATTTCTTCAATGATCTGTTTTTATCCAAAAGTGTTTTGTTCGCTTTCTAAATCCTTGTATAATTTCTGAAGTTTCTCTTGCTCTTGATTTCTACTTTTTTCCCACTATGGTCTGATAGGATGCAAGGGATTGTCTCAATTTTTGTATTTGTTGAGACTTTATTTGTAGACTATGATATGATAACCTTGGAGAAAGTTCCATGTGCCAACAAGAAGAAGGTATACGCCCTCTCTGATGGATGGGATATTCTGTAAACAACAATAAGCTCACTTAATTTATGGTATAATTTAGCCTTACAGTTTCTTTGCTGATTTGTGCTTTGAAAGACCTGTCCAAATATGAGAATGGAGTATGTGATCTTTTATAATTCTTAGTGGTTTTTTAAATGAAATTAAGGATCTCCAATTAAATGCACAAATGTTTAACCTTACTGTATCTTCTTGATGAATTGTTCACATTTTTATTATGTAATGGCCCACTTTTTCTCTTCTGACTAGCTTCCGATTTAAATCTACTTTATCTAGGTAATTGTTTAGTGGTTAAAAATACTTACCCTGTATGCTGAAAACCTGAGTTTGAGCCACAAGACCCACATTTAAAAAGTCAGATGCAGTATAATGCTTCCTAAATACTTATCCTTAAATATAGATAGATATATAGATAAATAGATGATAGATAGATAGATGATAGATAGATAGATAGATGATAGATAGATAGATATAGCTCTCACCACTCATTAAAGAAGGTTATTTTGTAACAGATGGATATTTATTATAAAGTAGTTCCACAATTGATCAAAATGCATAGAATCTAGTACCAACTAATATATCTACAATGCAGTGCTTACATATAAAACTCAGTGAACATAGCGGAAGGGGGGTAGAAACACTGTAAGAACCAGAGAACCAATACTTCTAAACATTATAGGAACACTACACCCATGAAATCTATACAATATGATTGCCTAACAAGATCTGCATAATGACAGCACTAGTTGTGTGTCAGTGTGGATCGAGGAAATTTTGTAAGGTCTCACCTTTAAATGAAGATTTACAGGTAATCAGTGGATGCTGAGGGGGCAGGGAGAATCCATTATCTTCAGGCATTAGCTCCCCTGATAGGTTGTCTAATCCCAAGTGATCATGCCTAAACATATGTGCACAGGAGCACCATTTTAATAATAATAATCAAAGAAGAAAGCAAGAAACAAAAGGGAGTAGAGGGCTGTGGAGGAGTTGGAGAAGAGGGAGGGGTGTAAATTATGTACTCATGTACTTATGTATAAAATTCTCAAAAAAAAATTTGAGGATCAGCCCTGGAACAGTGTAACACATCTACCTTGCATAGCTAGTCAGAACCTGCCTGCTTGGTTCTCATCAGCCCTCCTTGGACTAGGCCCTCCATACTGCTAGAGAGCTCTTGACTAGCTTGACTAGAACTATCCCATCCTTCAAATAAAAGATCAAGAGTGAGAATCTGATGCACAGATGAACTAGATAGTCATACCTGACCAGAATGCAGCCAAGCTTCAACAACAATAAAAGCAGAATCAAGGGGTTTGGAGAGATGACTCAGTGCTTAAGAGCACTGGATGTTCTTGCAGAAGACCCAGGTTTGAATCCCAGCACCCACATGGCAGCTAACAACTGTCCATAACTCCAGTTCCAGGGGATTCAATACTATCTGCTGAACTCCATGGGCACTGCATGACATGGGTGCACCTACATACATGCAGGCAATATACTCATACACATAAAATTTTAAAAAACAATAATAAGGCTTGGTCTGGTCGCATACGCCTTTCATCCCAGCACTCGGGAAGCAGAGGCAGGCAGATCTCTATGAGTTTGAGGCCAGCCTGGTCTACATAGTAAGTTCCAGGCCAGCTGGGGCTACAGGGAAACCCTGTCTCGAAAAAGCTAAAAAAATAAAAATAAAAAGGCAGAACAAGATTCAACTTAACAAAGGTAGGCTACTATTTCATATCAGACACATAACCAACAAAAGAAGTCTGTATGCCAAGGTCACGATGCAAAAACACAAATAATATGAAAAAACAAGATAATATGGCTCCATCGAATCCCACCAGTCCTAGGAAGTGTTCTATGAAGAGAACCATCCAGAGGTACCCCAGGACAAAGAACTTAAAAGAACAGGATAAACATGATCAAAGAATTCAAGGCTCTTAAAGAACATACAAACAACTCACACACCTTTAGTCCCAGCACTGGGGAGGCAGATGCAGGTTGATCTCTGTGAGTCCAAGGCCAGCCTGGTCAACATAAAGAGTTCCAGGACATCTGGGGCTACAGAGAGACCTGTCTCAAAAAAAAAAAAGCAAAAAAAAAAAAAAAAAAAAAAAAAAAAAAAAAAACAACAACAAAAGAAAGAACTCAAAAATGGAATAATCTGCTGACTGAAACTCAATAAAATTCAAATATTTGGATGAATGAAATGACAGAAACAATTCAGAATTTGAAAAGTGAATTACTAAAGAGCTGGAGATAGTGAAGAAAACTCAAGCTGAAATGAAATGAAATTTAAAAAACTCAATAAGCCAATTTGAAACGATAGGAAAATGAATGAAATGGAAACAGAATACGAAGAATGGAAGATAATGTTGAAAAACTGGACAGCTCAAGCAAAGAATATGGAATTTAAAATACACAGGAATGGGATATGCAGGAAATGCAGAACACCATGGAAAGATAAAGTTACATATTTTAGGCATAAAGGAAGGAGAAGACTCTCAGGTCAATGGCATCGAGCTACAACTGATCTGTAAGCCTCCTCCCTGAAGACTACCTGTCATAGTGTCAGAAGATACTGCTCAAACTGCCAAGTGAGAAAGCCAATCAATGATTCCATCCAGCTGCAAAGCCTATGAACCACAACAATGATCAGTCCAGCAAATAATCTCCACTAGTGTAGTAGTGGCACTTTTGTCTTGGGAGTAACCAACAGCTGTATAATTAGACCTAAGGCCTGCTTAATGGGATGGAACTCAAGTGTGTTACTGTAAACACAGCCAAATACACATGGCTGGGGAGGAAAACCTACCTTTGTCTCACCTCTACACCAATGTAATTTTTTACTGTATTCTAAATATATATCCTTGTATTTCCAGACAAGTGTACCTCTCACCACTCATCAAATATGCTTCTTTTTGCAACAGATGGAGACCATTACAAAGTTATACAACTTGTCAAACACAGAGAATAAGTGTTCTACCCTGTGGCATATCCACAATGCAGCCTCTGCACCTAAGGCTAAGGGAATATAACACAATAGAGGGTGGAAATAATATTAATGCACCTCACAACTCTCACCAGTGAAGCTGCCTCATGTAACTGATGCTTACCAAGAACTGGTCAAACTGTACAGAATAAGAGAGACTGCAGAGGACTTATTCCTGAATATGACAGCGATATAAAACCTCTGCTCCTCAAGGCTCATTGTGAAAGAAGTGCCAGAAAGTTTGTGAGAGCCAGAAGTGGTGGATCATCATAAGGAAACAGAGTTTACCAAACAGCTGAGAAATTATTAACATGAACTTACTGCAATGGTAACAGCATACACAAGACTCATGCAAGCTCAACACAGACAAAATCCCAGCATAGACGTAAAGAAGTGGGTAAGAAGCCCCAACCTTAGCTGAGAAACTACTGACAACTGATAACTCTTGGAAGAGGGAAGGATGGTTTTCTTTAAGAGTGTGACACTAGATAGGTTTACCAGGCCCCAGTGCATGGACACACACTGAAAGATATTCATTGACACAAACTTGGCTCAATAGGCCTTAACATATATGACAGAATACATGAAATCCAGCAGGCAATGAGGGGCTATGAGAGGGGTGCACATAGGGCAGGGATCTAAATATGATCAAAATATATTGTATAAAATTTGAAAAAATTTAAAACAAAGATATGCTAAATAAATTTTATATTAAAATATTTTTCAATACATATCCTAATTCCAATTACAATTTATGTAATCTGTTATGAAGGAGATATTTAAGATTTATACTAAAGCCTATTTTTAATGAATTAATCATAGCATTTACTTTGCGTAGCCAGTCAAGTGAATTTCCTTTGTATCACAGTTGGAATCTATGAAATTTTGTAACAGTTGTTCTGATTGCTGAAAGAGTCAACTCTGTAAGAACCCTGTGTTCTTTGGAAGAGACCAGGTTTCTTCTTTCTCTCACCATAGTACTGAGTACGTTTGGGAATTTTCTGTGGTACTATCTTTATTGTCATGAATTACCTTAATTTGTGTTTGTCTTCAAATACCTCTATTTCTCCACCAGTTTTGAAAGATAAATTTGTTGGGTATACCAATCTTGAAATATAGAATTCTTTGCTGTCTTGGCTTTTAGGGTTGTGCATGAAAAATCTGAAGTCATGTTGATATTCTTGCCTTTGTATGGGATTAGGAATTGCTCCATTGCAGACTTTAGTATTGTTTCTTTGCTTTGTATTTTTGACATTTTGACTATGATGTGTCATGAGATGCTTTCAGGTCATGTCTCGTGGGGGTGTTAACTGCCCTGTGTCAACTTCTGTAAAACTTTTAGGTTGTATTCCTCATGCTGCTAGCTCAGCTCCTTCTCTTAGCCCACAGATTATTAGGGTTGGTCTCTCAGAACACTTGGACGTATGGGTCATTTTATTAAGTTTTCTTTATATAATTGAATGTATTTACTTTGTCCTCCATCTCTGTTTCATCCATCTCCATGGTCTTGTCAGTTGGTAACATTTTCTTTTTTTTGATTTGTTGTTTCTTTCATTTCCAGAATTTCTGGTTTTTTTCAGTGTTTCACTTTCCTTCCTGAATTTTTCCTCCATATTTTTTACTTTCTTCTCCAATCCACTGTTTCATTCACTTTGGACACTATCTTGTAAAGGTCTTGGATTGACTTCCTTAGTTCATTCATCTTCTTATTTGCAGTTTTCTGTATGGTATTGATCCTTCTTAAAAGTAGGACTCTGAATTCTTTCTCAGACATTTCAGCTACCTAGAGGAGTTTTGATGTTGAGATTATGTAATAGTAGACTGCTGTCTCCTATATTTTATGTTTCTTTGTTGCGTTTGTGGATATGTTGGGATAGATGTGTATGCCAGTATTACCTCTTCTCTCCCCACCTCTACTTGGTTGTTTGTTCTATGTGAGCCTTTGTAGAGTGTTGTCTTTACTAGGAATTATATTTCTAACTAGTTATGGGGGAAACATTAGTCATGGTTTTGCCTAAGCTGTAGGAGACCCTTTTACACTACACATCTTCATTAAGGTTCAGAAACAATGTCATTGGTGTATTGACTGAAAAATGTGTGGTTTATAGATCTTTTAGAGGAAAGTTTATCGTATTTGACTAGTGAGATAAGAAAGGGATGGAGAAAGGAGGAAAGAGGTAAAATATGAATGAGAAGGAAGTGTGTGGGTTGGAACTATGAAAGGTAGTAGAGAGACAGTTATGGATACAGAAGTGTAGAAAAAAAAAAGCCTAGGGCTCTTGGTAGGTTAACCAGGCTCCAATGGATGGACCCACACTAAAGGGCATTTGGGGACACAAATCAGATTATAGGGTACGTTAAATTGGGTGAGGAGCAATAAGGGGAGGTGTGGGGAGAGGACCTAAATACCATTAAATTATATTATATAAAATTGCAAAATTTCAATTAAAAATAAATGTAGAAAATAAGATTTTGTAGGTATAGAAAAGTAAGGGGCAGTCAAGAAGCATTTTTTGGTGAGATAGAGGTTAAAATGGTAGTTTAATGATTATCTACAAAATTGCAAGCAGTAATACTAAATTAACCAATGAGAAAAAGAAACAACTATCAAAACATTGAAAGGGGGGCAGGAACCTGAAGTGGAAGGTATTGATCTGGCTATTTTTGCTACTGAGATAATTTGATTTCCCCCTCCCCTGGGAATGTCATTTGTATAAGTCTCTACAAACAGGAGGAATGATGCTAAACTGAGCAATTCAAACAAATTAGCCTGTGTGCCCTTTTAGAGAAGAACTTTGGGAAGCATAAACGTCTTCTTACCAGAATTTCCCCTGTCCTCTCAGTTAGTTATAATCCAGCCCCCTGTGAATTAGGGAATCAAACCTTTCAGAAGCTGGGCTTTCTTTGATTTGTGCTCTGAAGGGGTGTGAATGACTCTTCCACTTGAGTACCTTTATATGCTGGAAAAGGCTGAGTTCCACAACACACTGCTCCCTTGTAACGTGGCCTAGCCATGACAGGGAAGGGGGAGTCATTGCCTCTGGCTGGAAGTTTTGTGTTCAGGTTATGTGGCTTCTGCACACAGTACATTAGAAGAGGCATTTAACGCTGTTCTAGAGTGCCGGTGCCAGCTGTGTTCCCAACAGCTGCAGCTACAGCTACAGGTGCTGAGTCCAATCATAGGAGAAGATCATGCTGTGCAGAGCAACTGCTGGTCAGTCAGTGGGTCATGAAATCAGCAGAAGCAGCTTGGGTCCATGGTACAGCACCCTGGTCCCTCTGCCTCCTAACTGTACTCATCCACATGCTCAGACATGGCTTCTAATCCACCATCTTACATCTTACCCAGTGGTCCAGATGATTGACTTTACAAATCATCTTGACTGACCATGTTGAGATGCCTAGATTAAGCACTATGGAGGTATTAGTTATTAAAGAAGTGTCTGTGAGAATATTTCAGCATGAGTCTCATGTGATTTATGTTCACATAAATTATCTGTATAGAAGAGGAGGCAGAAGGTGGACTTCATCCCTTTCTGCTTCCCCCCATCTGCTTGGACTCGGCAGCCCATCTCATCCTCTATGGCCCACCAGCCAGAGTTACATAGCCAACTTTCCTGGGTCTCTAGGTTGCAAGTGTCAACAGAAAGGAGGGGGGAGGGAGAGAGAGAGCAAGACAGAGAAAGACAGAGAGAGAGAGAACAACTTCAAACAGTATGAATTTTTTCATTGGTATGAGGTGTTCAAATGGAATTCAGATTTCAAAATTGTGTTCTTAAGATATTTGAAAACTGTCCTTTTTACATCTCATTTTTTCACCACTCAGTTTTAATGGCATCTATCATACAGTTATTGTTCTTTCCTTCTTTTCTTCTTCTAAATGACTGTTATCCTGTTTTGATGTCTCTGTCTCGTAAGTTTTTTGTTGTTGTTAACCTAGTGAGCCTTAACTAAATGCAATGAGTAAATTCAATAATTTGTTCTGAAATCTAAGGCTCTTCCAAAATGCTCAATGAAGAGAGAGCTCTGACAGTGGGCTACTTCCCATTACAGTTTACTTTTTTAACTATTTATTTTAATTTTTTATGTGTATGAATGCATATATGTAAGTGCACCCATGTATATGCAATGCCTGTGGAGGCCAGAAGAAGGAGTCAGATCCCTCTGGAACTGGAGTTAGAGACAGTTTTTAGCCACCATGTGGGTGCTGGGAACCCAAGACTGGTCCTCTGCAAGAGCAACCAGCACTCTTAACTGCTGTGCCATTTCTCCAGTCCCTCTTATCTACGTATATATTTGGGGCTTAATGGCATTTACAAAAAGTGGGGAGAGAGCTGCAATTACATGTGCTTTGCAATATTCCAAGAACTATACCCTGTGTTACAGAGCCTGAAGACTCCCATGGATGCCTCCTTCCATCTTCAGCACTGGAACAGGGTCTAACATATTCTCATATAAAAGACTTTGAAGGTAGCCTCTAAAAGACTGACCCTTGCCTAAACTTTTCTAAACCCCTCTGTTTTCCTGTGTAACTCATTCAAGGTTTCCCACTCCATCCTGCCTTTTCCACACTCTTTGTAACATCAGAGGATCCTGCTGACATGCGCACTAACTGGTATAGCTCTGGAACCCATGGCTGAAAAGGCTCTTAAAAATGTTCTATAGTCTCCTAAAAATTGCTTTCCATTCTGTCTGGATCTTGTTAAGCCTTTCAACATAAGTCTGAGCCCTGAGGGAGTCCATGACTTTAATCAACTCTACAGGTTTTTCTCTATTCTGAAGGGTGTTTCACTTTAAGTGTAGTTGGAGAGGAACCAGAAACTTATCTGGTAAAAAGTACAAGAGAGAGGAAAACAGGAATATAAGAGAAGAGAAGAGGAAAAGAATGATAATTATATGATAGAGGCTATTATGTCTGAGGGGTAAAAAACAGAGATGCAAAAAAGATAGTTTTAGAATATCTTAAGAACATAATTTTGAAACCTAAATTTCACTTGAATGCCTCTTTATGCAAAATTATGTAAAATTTTTGTTCAAAGGCACATTTCAAATAAGCAATTTTAGTTATATCAAAAGTCCCCAATGGCAGATACTGCAACTGCAAACTACCTTTAAGGAAACCATGGCATTTATAAAGATAGGGTCACAAGTCTGAGCAATAATATACACTTAAAGTAGAGAAATCCTTGCAGGAGCATGGGAAAGGTGGTCTTGGTGTTGCAAAAGCTCAAAAGTCACAAAAGGAACTCTCTCCCAGAAACTGACTCTCAGAACAAAACAAGTCACAACTAGGCAATATTTGGGAACCTGGACAAAATTTGAAAAAGAATCTTTATCTGAGAAGATATTTTGCTTAGTCCTTGGGAAGTTTAGAGAGAGACCGATCGTATCAGCTCTTCCAACACCCATCTTCTGTGTCGGAGTTTTCCTTATTCTGAGAGACAACAAAGATGAGATGAGGGAAAGGGGCAGAGATGAGCTGTAATGTTGTTGTGGATCAGCAGATTTCTGGCAACAATAAACATTTTCACAAATATAATCAGAAAGTCAAAGAACTTCCTCAGAATAGCCTAACAGAGAAGACTAAATGCCTCTTAATATACGTTAACTGTGAAGCGCTAAGCAATTCAAATTAACAATAACTGATAAAGATTAAAGGAGTTAAACATAGAATTTTTAGGTCTCTAAAAGAGTAATAAGGAACATCTAATAAGCAATTCTTGTGTGCTAAAGGAGGCTTCAAAATAACTCAGAAGTAAAGAAAGTCACTACCTATGAATAAAGGGGAAAACTCATCAACAGGATAGAACTGGGGAAGATACTCACTTGGTAAAGTGTTTGCTTCATAAGTAAGAGGAGTTTAATGTTCAGAACCCACCCATCAAAAAGCCAAGTGTGGGGCCTGGAGAGATGGCTCAGTGGTTGAGAGCACTTGCTATTCTTTAAGAGGACCTAGGTTCAGTTCCAAACACCCATATGGTAGCTAGCAACTGTCTGTAACTCCAATTCAAGGGGAACCAACACCGTCTTTTGGCCTCTGAGGGCATTGCATGCAAATGGTATGCTTACATACATGCAGGCAAAACACTCAAACACATTAAAAAATAATAGTAAGTAAATATTTTTAAAGCCAAGTGTTGTGGTACACACTTGCAATCCTGGTGCTGGGGAGATGGAGACAGGCCAGTGAATAACCTTGTCTAAAAAAACAAAAAGTGAGTAGTACTTAAGGAACAATACCTAAGGTTGGCCTCTGACCTTCACACACACATATGTGCACTCACACAAGACACACACAAACACGCATACACACATATTCGAAAATATGTAACAGCTTTAAATATTTTTTTCATCAAATCTTGGGGCTCCCAGTTTTATAGAACAAATACTAACAGGCATGATAGGCCAAATAGGTCCTGATATAATATAGCAAGAAACGTCAAGCCTTATTCTCATCTCTAGACGGGTTTTCCAAATTAAAAGTCAGCAAACAACTTCATAGCTAAATTCTACATTAGATAGATTGGATTTAACAGAAGTATACAGAATATTTCACCCTATGTGTAGGAAATATGCGTCCTCCTCAGTGGTGCACAAAACCTTATCTAAAATCAATCATATCACAAAGAAAGCCTTAACAGACACATGAACACTTAAATAATATCTTGTATCTTCTCAGGCCATGGTCAAATAAAACTAGAAATAAACAGCAAGAAAAACAAGAACTGCACAAATATTTAGAGACTGAGCAATATACTTTAAAATGAAAAGTGGGTAAATGAAAGTTAGAGAAATCATGGAGGATATTTTAAAACCTAGGAATCAAATAAAAATGAAAGCACAGCATACCAGAACTTCTGGGATACACAGGAGGCACCTTAGGAGCATCTTAAGGCAAAGTGTATAGCTGTACGTGTTCACTTGAAAGAATCCATGAAGGGACTGGAGAGAGGGCTCAGTGGTTAAGAGCACTGCTTGTTTGTGCAGAGGACCCAGGTTCTCTGCACCCAAGTAGAGGCTCACAACCACCTGTAACTCTGATACCTTCTTCTGACTTCCACAGACACCAGGCACATATACAGTACACGCACATACATACAGGCAAACACTCATACACATAAAATAATTTTTTTTAAACTTTTCTTAAAAAAATAAAGCCAGACACTGTGGGGACACTGTAATCTCAGCTCTCAGAAGGCTAAAGCAGGAGGATGACCTTGAGTTCAAGGCCAGTCTAGACTACGTAGAGGATCTGAAGCAAACCTCAACTATATGGAGAAGCTAATGTAAAAATAAATTAGAAATCAGGCAGATCGCAAATAAATATCTAATATCTCAAGGTTCCAGAAAAACAAGAAGCTGAACTATAATACAGAAGATAGCAACAAATAAAGATTAGGGCAGAAATTAATAAAAAAGCCTAAAAGAAAAATGTATAAATCAGTCAAAGAGTAATCATTTGAAAAGATAAGCAAAACTGACAAACTCTCAGCAAAATAACCAAAAGAAAGACCTAAGTTAATAAAATTAGAGATTAAAAGAGTTATTGCAACAGACTTCAGTGAAATCTGTAGCTTTCAGTGAAAGCTCCAAAATCAGAAGAAATGGATAATAGGACCTATGAGAATTACATAAAAATCTATAAACAGCTTAAATAGATTGATGCAGTAATTAAAAGTTTCCCTGTAAAGAAAAGCCTAGGACTGGATGAATTTGCTGCTGAATCCCACCAAACTTTTAAAGAAGACCTAAAATCAATACTTCTCAAATGTTTCACAAATAGAAAGGGAAAGAACACTACCAAACTCATTCTAGAAAACCAATTACACCCTAATAATTAAACTGGATCAGGACACAATAACAAAAGTAAAACAAAAACAAAAAGAAAGAAAGCTACGGGCCAATTGCCCTGAAGAACACAAATAGAAAAAGAAATTTCTCAACAAAATACTTACAAACTTAATTCAAGAACACATTAGGAGATCATGCATTATGACCAAGTTAAGTTCATCCCAAAGATGTAAGCTTAGGTCAATGTATAAAAATCAATCAATGTAATATTCCATATAAATAGACATGGACAGAAATCATACTATCCTCTCAATAGATGAAGAAAAGACATTGGATAAAGTTTAGCACTTCATAATAAAGGTCCTGAAGAACTTCAAAATATAAGTAATATATCAGCATATTAAAGGCTGTGCATGACAGACCTATAGCCCACACTATACTAAAGGAGGGAAACTGAGATTATATCTTCTGTGATGAGACAAGGGTGCTGACTCTCCAATTCATATTCAGTATAGTACTCAAAGTCTTAGCTAAAATAAGACATGGGAAAAAAATAAAAGTAATACAAATAGGGAACTAAGTCAAATTATTCAGACAACAGACCATGGACTCCACTAGAAAACTCTTAAATTTAATAAGTACTTTCAGCAAATTTGTAGGCTACAAAGTTAACTTGCAACCGTCCATAGCTCTTCTCCATAAAACTTTTGAGAAAAGAAATTGGAAAAAGCGCCTCATTTACAACAGCTTCAAAAATAAAATAAAGGGGCTAAAGAGATGGCTTAGCAGTTAAGGTCACTGGCTGCTCTTTCAGAGGACCCGGGTTTGATTACTAACACCCACATGGTGGCCAACAATTGTCTGTAACTCCAGTTCCGGGGGATCCTGTTCTGATCTCTGCGGGCATTGCACAACATGGGTGCACTTAAATACATGCAGGCAATACATTCATACACATAAAACAAAAATGATAAAATATTTTTAACATATTTTATGAATTTTTGTGGATTTTATACAGTATAGCTTAATCATATTTAGCAACCCCTTCCCTGTCTGCACTCCCTCATATTCTACCCACAGGACTTTATGCATTTTATCATATATGTAAAGGTCTATGGAGTCAAGTTGTATACCCAGAAGTCCCTTGGTATGAGTTCATCCAGTGGAACCTGTTCAGCCTGTCTGGCATCACTCCCTTAAAGAATATCAGCTCTCTTCACCCAGCGGTAATCAGCTTCCAATAGTTCTTCGCCACAGTTGTGGCCCCCTGCCCATTTCCCAAGTTCTATGCTGGGTTTTGTCCGATTGAGTTTGCATGGGTCTTGTGCATGCTGTCACCATTGTTGTAAGTTCATATGAGCAAGGTCCCAGGAGCCTGTAAGACTCTTTCCTTATGGTCACACACCTCCTCCTCTGGTTCTTACAGTCTTTTTGTTCCCTCTTCTACAAGGGTCCCTGAACCATGGGCTGGTGACATTTAATATAGGAATCCTGTCCAGGGACCTACACTCTGAAATCCTTTTTTTGTACACTTTGGCCTTTTGTGTTCATCACCCTTTGTTGCATAAGGAAGCTTTGCTGATGAGAATTGAGAGATGCATTAGTATTTTAAAACATTTTTTAAAATAAAATAAAATACCTAGTAACAAACCTAACCAAGGAGCTAAAAGACCTCTACAATGAAAACTTTAATATACTGACAAAAGAAATTAAAGACGATACTAGATGATAGAAAGATTCATGCATTCTTCTGGAAGCACAGACTCCGTATTGTGAAAATAGCCATATTACCAAAAAATAATCTATGGATTCAATGCAATCCCCATCAAAATTCCAGTGAAATTCTTCACATAACTGGGAGAAAGAACCCAAAATTCATATGGAAACACAAAAGACTTGGAGTAGCACAGCAATTCTCAGTAGAAAGAGCAATACTGCAAATGTCACAATATCTAACCTTAAATTATGCCACAGGGCCACAGCCAGAAAGACAACATGATACTCACATAAAAACAGACACGTAGACCAAAGGAACAGAGTGGAAGATGAAGAAATAAAGCCACACAGTTACAACCATCTATTTTTTTTTCTACAAAGGTGTCAAAAACATACACTAGAAAAAAGTGATGGCCTCTTCCACAAATACTGCTAGAAAAATTATACATCTGCCTGCAAATTAGATTCATCCCTCTCACACTACACGAAAGTCAACTCAAAATGAATCAAACGAATTTAAAATCTCAAACACTGAAACTTCTGGAGGAAAACACTTCAAGACATAAGTATGGGAAAGAATTCTGACCAGGACTCTAAAAGCATAAGAAATAGTCCCAAGAATTGACCAGCGGGACCACATGAAGTCAAAAGGCAAGTGCCGCAGGCTTTCTCTCATATGGAGTTCCCAGATTTTAATTTGCGCGTGTATCTGTGTGGAGGTGGAGGTATATAGGTCTTGAAGCTAGGAAAAGAACTGTGAAAGAGGAAAAAGAGGTCTTAAAGTGAGGAAGGAAAAAAGAAGGTAACAGAACCCAGGTTCGTGGAAACAGAATGGGGACTACTAGGAGAAGGATGGAGGTCAGCAAGGAAGGACCATAAGAGGATGGAAAGGAGGTGTCAGAGGAGGATCAGAAAAGCAAAGTGTGTATGAAAATATCCTAATGAAGCTCACTACTTCGCATGTTAATTTTTAAAAACAAAATAATTTTAAGTATAATGAGATATTTTTAATGCTATAGTAAATGGGATCATTTTCCTGGTTTCTTTCTCAGTATGTTTGTTGGTGGTGTATAAGAAGGTTGCTAATTTTTGTGTGTTAATTTTGTTCTACAACTTTGCTGAATGTGTTTATCAGCTCCGGGAGTTTTCTGGTAGAATCTTTAGAGTCTTTTTAAAATTTATTTTTTTAATTATTTTATTGAATTTTTCTGTATTTCATAGAGAACATCTCAATCAATCTTAATCATCTTTATACCCCCATCCTCACTGGTACCCTCTCATAGAGCCACCACTGGAATTCATACATTCTGTCATTTGTGTTAAGGTCTATTGTGTCGAATTAGTGTCCTCAGATGTTCCTGAATGCAAGTTCATCTACTGAGGTCTAGTCAGTCTGTCGAGTCTCTCGCTTTAGGAAGATCAGCTCTTCCTCACCTGGCAGTAATCAGTTGCTAATATTTCTTCAGTTAAGATTGGGGTGTCTGCTATCCATTTCCCCAGTTCTATGGTGGTGTTTTTGTCTGCTTGAATTTGCATGGGACTTGTGTATGCTGACACCATTGCTGTAGATTTATATGAGCAGCATCCCAGGAGCTTGTAAGATTCTATTTCCCTGAGGTTGTGCACCTCCTCCCTGGCTCTTACAATCTTTCCACCTCTTCTTCCACAATGGTCCTCAAGCCCTGGGTGGGTGAAGTTTAATATAGGAGTCATGTCCAAGAACCAGCATTCTTCAGACTCTTATCTCTATGCTTTGGCCATGTTTGGCTATGGGAGGGTGCCAGTGGGTAAGGGGGTATAAAGATTAAGTTCTGTATAAAATACACAAAAATTCAATAAAAAATTTACAACGCCCGCCCCCCCCCCGAAAAGAAGGCCCCTTCAACAGGACAGTTGGTAACAGTGAAATGCCAGGGAGAAAAACATGGTGAGGAAGAAGTCACAGAGCACAGAGGTGTGAGTGGAACTTGAAAGGATATGAAGCAGGTGCAGTGAGAGAGAAGCAGGTAGTTCCAGCATCGCGAATACAGTGAGCATGGTCTCCAAGTAGAAAGGGCTGGTTTGGGCCTGCTTAGCAACAAAAGACAACTCGTAGGAGAAAGATGTGAGATTGGCAACATGAAATCAGAGGGTAGAGGTGAGGCATGTGGATTTTTCTTTGTAGAAAATAGATTATGGATTATTTAAGTGTGTCCTTATGAGTCTGAATTTCCTCCATGTCTGCTGTATTGTTTCCCTTTTCTCTCCAATTTTATCAGTTTGGGTAGGCAAAAAATATTAGCCCTACCTGAGGAGCTACTGGGAATTGATAGTTGCTAGGAGAGGGAGAGTCACTTTTTTTTTAAATAGTGAGATAGTGGGTAGGTAGACCAGGCTCCAGGGGATGGACACATTTCCCAGAGCATTTGGGGAACACAAATTAAACTTGATAGGTTTTAAAAAGATAGAGGATGGAGCTGGAGAGATGGTTCAGTGGTTAAGAACACTGTTCTTGCAGAAGACCTGGGTTTGAATCCCAGCACCCACATGGCAGCTAACAACTGTCGTAACTCCAGTTCCAGGGGCTCCAACAGCCTCCTCTGTCCTCCGTGGGCATTGCACGACATGGGTGCACTTACCTACATGCAGGCAATACACTCATACACATAAAAAAATAGAGGACATGAAAGGGGGGTAGGGAGATAGGGGTGGATCTGAGAAGAGATGGAGAGCACATCTGAATATGATCAAAATATATTGTATGGGGCTGGAGAGCTGGCTCGGCAGTTAAGAGCACTGGCTGCTCTTGCAGAGGATCCAGGTTTGGTTCCCAGCACCTGGCAGCTAACAACTCTCTGTAACTCAAGTTTCAGGGGTTCTAACGCCTTATTCTGACCTCCTTGGGCATTGCATGACACAGGTGCACTTACACACATGCAAGCAATACACTCATCCACATAAAATAAAAATAATAAATAAAAATACTAAAAAACTTTCTTTTAAAAATATATTGTATGAAATTCTCAAAGAATCAATAAAAATATTTTTTAAATGCAGAAATTGGGGGCTGGAGAGATGACTCCATGGTTAAGAGCTCTTGCAGAGGACCTGGGTTCAGTTCCCAGTGCCCACATGGCAGCTGACAATGGTGTATACCTCCAGTTCCAGGGAATCTGACATCCTCTTCAGGACTCCATGGGCATTGGACAACACAGGTTCATTTACAAACATTCAGGCAAAACACTCATAAAAATAAAATAAAAATAAATTAATAAATTCTTAAAAAATTAATGCAAAAGTTCTTTGTTATAGTGCTGGGGACCAAACCCAAGTGCTTTTACATGTTGGAGAAGAGTTTTACCCCTGAGCTGCACCTCTGGGTTGAAAAATGCAGGTAAATTATACTATCGTTTAATCATTTACATGAATTGTATCAATAATACACTTTTTTTTAATGTCCCCAGTTAAGGCCTGGTGTGACATCGTCTCCAGAAATGCTCCTGACCTGTGCCCTTGACCCACCCACAGTGGCTGCTGTTGCTATTTGCTCTTCCAGTATAGATGGCCTTGAGAATTTAGGCATATTAGCCACTGTTTTCATCAAAATGAAACTTTATAGTTTACATTACTAATCTTTAATAGATGTAAAATATTGAAAAAAGTCATAATGATTGAAAAAAGTATCTCACAGAAAAATCAAATATTCTCAAAACAGGTGTCTGATAACCACTCTGAAATGTTGCTTTTCCCTATCTAAACTCCTTTAAGCTTCCCCTGGGATGTCTCTGCTCTGAAAGGTGTCAGAGACTGCTTTGAAGACAACCTCTTAGGAACTTGTGATCTTAATTTGCCTTTGGCTAATGAAGTGTTTGGGGTTTCTAAGTAACCAATTCTTACTCATGCTGCTCTGGTCTCTTCGCTCTGAGTCCAGCGACAGGCTCCTGAAGAGGATGCTCACTTCAACCTCGTCTCCATTTTCCACAGCACAGCTGGATAACCCTTATAAAAAATTCAGTTGATCATATCGTCCCCTACTTAGGGCCTACCCAACACCTCCTAGATTTCACATTTGCCTATGTTTTGGACACTGTCTGCCCTCAACTTCAAGTACTCAGACACTGTCTATTCCATCTGCCCTACTGCATCCATTGCCTTCCTGCTGGCCCAGCACACTTTCTGTGGCCTCCACCCTCTTAGGGTTGGGATCTTCAGCATGCAAATCTCTGCCAACTAGCCTCCTCTCCAGGCACTCCCTGACCACCTGCAAAGTATTCACCTCCACGCCACCTCAACTATACCTCCTTCCCTGTTTTACTGTTTTCTTAATTGTTCCCACTATACATTTTGATGTGTTATATTTATTCTTGTTTATTTCTTATTTTTTCATATCAGAATGCCATCTGCTTGTCTAATTCTTTGTGTCTTGAGCACTTAGAACTGTGCTTAACACAGAGTAGATGATCAGTACATTTTCATAAGGGCTATGAATGCAACTTATATACATAAAATTTTCATACACCACTCACAGTCATGAATACAAAGCTAATACCCATGGTGATTAGTCATGTGTCAACTTGCCTGGGCCACAGAATGACCATAAGACTGCTTAAGTGTTGTTTCTGAGTCATTCTGTAATGGCATTGCTGGAAGAGTTTGGTGTTTCATTTGGAAACAAAGTGAAGAAGCCACCCTCCCAAGCGAGTGGGCTCAGCCGGTACACTGAGGTCTGGGTAGAAAGGGTCTGCACTGCCTTTCTGCACCTGCAGCTTGGAGAAACCATGCCTGGAGTTTCTCAGCCCTTGGAATCCTGAGTGCCAATACCTTATAGTAAAGGGGTATGTGTGCGTGTGTGTGTGTATGTGAGTGTGTATTATATGTGCATGTGTGCATGTGCATGTGTTTGTGTGTGTATGTATGCAAGGTTGAGTGTATTTGTGTGTGTATGCATGACTGTGTATGTGTTGGTACATGTGTACATATGTGTTTGTGTGTGTGAATATGTATGTACATGTATGAGTGTGTGTGTTTGTGTATATGCTTGTCTGTGTGTGTGAATATGTATTTGTATGTGCACATGTGAGTGTGTATGTGTTTGTGTGTATGCTTGTGAGGGTGAGTGTATGTTTATGTGTGCATACACAAGTATGTATGTTCATGTGAATGTGCATGTGTTAGTGTGTATTCATGTGAGTGTCCATATGTTTGTGTGTGTGTGTATGTTTATGTGAGTGTGTGTGTATATGTTTATGTGAGTGTGTATATGTGTATGAGTGTGTGTGTGAGTATATGTATATTCGGTTGTGTCTTTCTGGAGAACTTAGACTAACATGTATAGAAACATACCATGTCCTTACTAAAGGACCAAGAAAAGTGAATGTCATCCAAAACACTGTATGAAATTCTCAGGGAAAAGCAAAATAAGAAATGTGATTGTGCCCAAATTTAGCTACTGAATTAATTCTATTGTACCCAAATTTAGCTACTGAATTAATTCTATTGTAATGCAATGCCAGTCAACAAAATGATTCTAAATTTTTTTTTTTTAAAAAGAAAATGTTTGGGGGCCATGGGCATGGCTTAGTGGGTAAGGACTTTGCCCCAGTCTGATGACTGAGTTCAGTCCCTGGAACCCATGTAAAGACAACTCATTCTGGAAACTTGTCTCCTTAGCTCCCACACACCCAATCAATAAATTATTTATTAATTAAATTAATTAAATAGAAAATGTTTGGGAAAATTAATTTACTGAGTAGTCAAAATATTTTTGCAGGGAAAACAAAACAAAAAAAACAAAAATCAGTGCAGAAGGTACATACAATAAGACATCTGTTTAAATCACTCAGGATGAGTTAGACAGGTAGATCTACTGAACAGAAGAGAAATTCCTGAAAGAAAGGTTAAAATATATGAAATATATAATGATAAGTGTTGCCTTTTTTTGTGCTAGAAAAAAAAGCTTGTAAATTTCCTTTTTAGAAAATAATTTCTGTATTAAAATAAATACCACAACACTAAAGCATGAGGTTGGACAACATTTATAAAGTATATTTAAAGGTAATTTTTCAGATGTAACAATCTCATTCTCATGTGTTTAAAAGTTCAATAAGCTAGGGAGCCGAAGAGATGGCAGAGTGGTTAAGAGCACTGACTGCTCTTTCAGGGAACCTGGATTCAATTCCCAGCACCCACATGGTGGCTAACAACCATGGTCCCAGGGGATCCGACACCCTCTTCTGGCCTCTGAGGGCACTGCATGACACAGGTACACTTACATACATGCAGGCCATACACTTGTACACATAAAATAATAAATAAAATATTAAAAAGAATGATTGTACAGCAATGATTTAATATACAAAGGTGTTCATGATCTACTGAATGAAAACAATGTTAATAGCAGTTTGTAGAGATTTTATATAAAATAAATATAACTATATGTGACATATATATAATACACACACACATATATGACAATGTTGTACTGTTAGGAAGAAGTCTAACCACATGACAGAATATTAACAACTGATATCCCTCGTGTTTTTCCTTGTACTTATTCATATTTCCTAATTATTCTATAATGGATGTTCGTTACTTGCACAAAAAGAATGAGAACTTCTGTGAGAGCTGAATTAATTTCTGATGGGTATATACAGTTTTTTAAAGCTTATTTTTTATGAATAAAAGGTACATTAAAAACACCATCTTTTTTTAATTAAAACAAAAGCCATAGTTTCAGTATTCCGCCTGCAGGAGAAGCCAGCATTACCACGGCAGCCCTTTTTGTTTTCTGTGACTGCTAAGTAACACAGCCAATAAAGAGGCTTTGAAACACAAAAATTAAGCAGTAAGATGTGACAGAAAGTGCAGTGACTGTATGGGAATGATCCAGAAGCATCAGAAGTTTGATATATTGCTGAGAACAACCATTTCCCTTGGGTGTAATTAAAATCTGAGAAGCTTGCCCTGGAGTCACAGATAGAAACAGTCCTCCTTGTAGATAAATATGTTTCCAACTGCGGTTCAGGTACTATGGTGGTATTCAATTATACCACGCCATAAAAACACAACGAAAATGGATTCTGAACTCGGGTTTAGGAGGAATCAGAGAAGCCCAGAAGATTAACCCTAATTCCAACAGTGTAAATGCACCAGATTAATGAGAACAACCATAATTAGAAGAGTTAAGGATTCCACAGTAACAACAGCAAAAGACTTCTAAACACCTGTCATCCCAGATCATCTCTTCTGCTCTGTAGGTCTACAAATAAGCACATTAAATATTTAATGTTTAAATATTTCTACTGAATGGATTAAACAAGCAGAAATTAGATCTGAAAGTCAAACCTGTTCAGCATCTTGTGGAACCTAAATATGAACACACCAAGTTTAATTTTCCTTTAAAAATTATGTCAGAATCAGAGAAAATGAAAAATTAAGTATTAACTAATTTTTATTATTTTTACAGATGTTAATGGTATTGTCGCTCTGCTATTTTAGGAACTCTTACCCATGAGAAATATGCTGTGAAATACTCAGAAATAAGAGGATACGTTTGGAGTTTACTTCAAAATCACCTGGCACATGGGCAGCTGTGAGGTGGCGCCCATTGCACTGAACGGCTGGTCTTTGGAGTAGGCTCTGAGCAAGTGTGAGAGCCTCATACGACTGTTTTCATTTTCATGCATGTTTGAAATGTTCAATAAAAAGGGTTTCAAAACTATTAGCTTCAGAAGTAGTTCCTGCATACTCATCATCCTGTACAGCCTCCTGTTATGTGCAATCAATTAGGTAAAAGAGTTCATTCTAAGACAAATTTGCACACACTAAAAGACAATATATTTTATTTTTAAAACTTTTTAAATTCTTTGAGAATTATATACAATGTATTTTGATCCTACCTCCCTATCACCTACCTCCTCTCAGATCCTTCTCCATCTCCCTACTCATCCCCAGCATTGTAGCATTTTTTAAAGCTCATCAAGTTCAATTTCTGTTGCCCAAATACTCAGGTGTGTGGCCACCCCCTGGAGTGTGGCCAGTTTACCAGGGGCCATGCTCTTAAAGAAAACTGACTCCCCTTTTCCCAGAATCTATCGACCAATACCTCCTCAGCTAGGGGCTTCATACCCACCTCCATGCTGGGGTTTCCTCTGGCTTGAACCTGAGCAGGCTTTGTGCATGCTACCCTAACTACTGTGAGTTCATATGTGCAACTTCCTTGCTATGTCTGGAAAGGACTGCTTCGTGGTAGTCATCCACTGACTGTGGTTCTGACAGTCCTTCTGTCCCTTCTTCCTCGATGCCCTGAACTTTGAAGGAGGGATGTGATATAATGCCCTAAATACAGCTGAGCACTCTAGAGTCTCTTGTTTTCTGCACATTAACCAGTTGTGGAAGGTAGCATATTTTGTGACAAATAAATCTCATTTCTGAATAGAATAGTATTTGTCAGGTCCTGCAATAGACAAGGAGAGGGAAGGATGGAGAGAGCATGGCTAGTGGGTATTGGGTACCTACCATTGGGCAGAGAAAGGAATCTGAGTGTTCTGCACAGTGGGGCCACCATGGTTGACAATAACTATTTAGATATTTTGAAAGAGCTAGTAGACAAGAATTTGAATGTTCCAAGCACAAAGATATGATGTATCTGAGGTGAGAGAGATACCAGCTATTCTGCTTTGACCATTACACATCCCATACATGTATCGAAACACCATGCCCCATAAACATGTAGAATTACTGTGTGACAATTAAAATAAAAATATAATTGTACAAATTGCATTTCTTTTATGAAGAGTTTTACATTATTGAAATGGAAATAATAGTAGCAATTAAGTATAATAAATTAAGTATTGATGGTGAGCTGAAAGAAAATTCAAGTACAGAAGACTGACTATAAGTCCCATTTAAATATTGCAGAATTAAGATCCTGTTTAAACTGGAAGCAGTGAATTTTTAAATCAAATTCTTTAAGCCAGTAGTGATGCATGTCTATAATCTCAGCACTTCCGGGCTTTAAGCTAGAGGATCAATGGATCAGCATGAGTTGGAGGCCAGCCTGGGCTACACTATAAAACCTGACTGGGGGTGGAGGGCAGTGAGGTTGCTTATAAAGGACAAAATACTCACTAGTAACAGGAGTCACAGCAATGAGTTACCCATGGAATGTGAAGAGATCAGTTAACAAACTGAAAGTAGATGGAGAACAAGGAAGACAATTGATTTCCAGAGATAGACTGAAAAATTTCAAGACTCCAAGTGTCTTTCCTTCAACAATTACTTACATTTCATTCATACATCTTAAGACCACCGAGTAAGGGGCTGGAGAAAAAACCTTGCTACTCTTGCAGAAGACCCATGTTCTGCTCCCAGGACCTACCTTAGGTTGATCACAACCATCTGTAACTCCATTTCTAGAGGATTTAACGCCTACCTCTGCCCTGCATGGGCACCAGGCACACACGTGGTGCATATACATTCATGCAAGCTAACACTCATATATATAAAATGAAAATAAATAAATCCTTAAAACAAATAAACAAAAGTACCAGTGAGTAAGTAGCAATAGAGTCAGTTTGGTGAGCCATCAATAGTAGGACTAGGCCCAGAAAAGGTCACACTGGTGGCACCTGGGGACTGTCTAGTTTTAAATAATATATCATATATAACATACATATAACATTATTTACATACATATATATATACACACATATATCTTAAGTTCACAGAAATCCTTATTGGATGTATGAAAGAGCCTCAAGGATACAGGGAAAATGAGACCTGGGGCTTCCAACCTCCTCCGTACCCTCCTCACCTCTTTTCTGTCCTGATTCCTTATTCTTCATTATCCTCTCTGCCATCACCTCCACTTCTACTAAACTTCATCTCCCCCATCTCTTTCCAAACCCTCTCTCAGAGGATCCATTTCCCAGACCCTGCTCTGAAGTCCCTCAGTCTCCCAAAGACAGGCAGTTCAGGCTGGGCTGCACCCCAGCTCTCTGCCTTTACTCCCCAACCTCATCACCCCCTCTCTGTCCAAACACCTACATGCACTGGAAGCTGAAACCAGAGCAGATTAAACATTCAAATTCAGTTATAAAAAAGTATTAACTATAACATTTGTAATGTTCAGAAACCATCAGGAAGAATCTCATTCAACGTGATTGTCTATAATGTTCTTGATTACTTACAAGAAACAGCTATTTAGAAATTGGTACATTCAGAAAAGTGGTCCTCGCTGCATCAACTCATTGATGAACTGACTGCCGCAAATCTGGATTTCGTTGACATGTTCTTAAGCAAAGTATGCTGCTTCTAAGTCTGACAGAGGCAGTCAGAGAGTAATGTAAACGACAAAAAGTTCAACTCCAGAGCTAGAATCACTCATGGTCCCGAGGGCTAGAGCTCTGCAGAAGACAGAGGGGAGGGGATCATTCAGTGCCCAGTTGACCCTGCAAATATGTGCGTGGGCACGATGATTTCCTGCATTGGATTCGTTTTTATTTTTGTTGTATTTTGTTTTTACATTTTGTTTTCAGTTGACTTTACTTATGAAGTCACAAGGTGATGTTTTAATACAGGTTTACATTGAGTGATAAATTCTCCAACTATACTGAATTGTTCAAAATAAGATTTTTCTTATATTAAAAATAAGACATACTGGGCACATGGCTAAAATCCAGGAGACTGAAACAGGAGGATCCAGGGTTGAAGGCCAGTGTAGGTTGCATAGCGAGACCCTCTTTCAAAAATGACACTAACCAGAAAGCACGAGACTCTTCTTGGGAGGTAGATGCTTCAATCAATAAATGCATTTCTGAAGAGTTGTAGATGTTTCTAAAGAGTTGTAGATGTTATGTTTTGAAAGATGTTAGATATTCTACCAAAAATCCACTTTAATCTCAACTAAATTCGGGAAATGTGCTATGCCGTATACCTTCTTGATGAGTCATAATGCATACGTATTTATTACAATATGCATGTATTACATGTCTTAATACATTATGAAGCGGGTCTGTCTCTGAATTCTATTTGTATCTGATCCCTTTCTCTCTTGTTTACTTAAATACTTCTGTTCCTTTTAAGGGTCACGGTCTGTGCCACTGTGCAACCTGTCAGTTGGTTTTATGATCTATGTTACTCAGTTTCTTGAGAAGAACTCGCACTTAGGGAACAGGGAAGAGTGGAGAGAGCTGCTACAACCCTGTAAGGACAGAGACCAGCATCAAATGCTCAATATCTGTAGTGGTTTGAATGAGAATGTCCCCCAAGTCTTCACGATTTTGAACACTTGGTCCCCATTTGGCATGCTATTTGGAGAGGGTCATGGAATCTTTGGGAGGTGTGTCCATGCTGGTGGAAGTATGTGAAGGGGGGCTTTGAGTGTAGATATCCATGTCCCATTTCCAGTTTTACTCTGCTTCCTGTGCGTGCTTGATGTGAGTGTGAAACTTCCTGCTTGGGTCACCTCAGCTGCATGCCTTCCCACCATGATGGATCTTATCTCTCTGGAACCATAAGCCAAATAAACTCTTCCTTCTATAAGTTTCATTGGTCAATGTTTTATCATAGCAACAGAAAAATAACTAATACGTACTGCGCTAGAAACAAGCAAGGGAAATTCCCTAAGCACTGTGATCAAAATTTCTGAAGTTAGCAAGCTATAATTGATGCAGCGATAGCTGTAAGCGGCTCAAGAAAATCACAGGTGTTGGAAGGTGCTAATCCCACTCCAGGCCTGCTAACCACAGCACTAACTCTAAAATGAATAAGTTCAGGAGAATAAAGGCCAAACATCATAATGAAAAATAATATCAGTGATATTGTCACTTTCTCCAGGGGCTGATAAAGATCCAGAGGAAAAACAAGTTAGAATTGATCTCCTTGCCCTGCTGTTTATCTAACTCAGACAGAAATCTTGTTGACAGATTCAGGGCACACCTTCGAGCCATTATGAGTGCCAACTGCTTCACTAGAATTCTTCCCCACCTCATTTCAAACACTGACGACTGCCTTGACCTCCCTCTGTCTGCACCTCCCCTAAGAACTCCAGGACACCTACCACAAGAGGCAGCCCCAATCAAGTTTATTACTTCCCACTGCCTCCTGAATCTAAGAATACACAGTCTAGACCTTCACCAAGTCCCCTTTATTGTGTCTTAATTTTTTCTACCACCAGCCACTTTACTTTTCACTACTAAAAACATTTAATTTCTGTATTTACTAGCTTTTATCCTGTAGTATTCAAAGTGATGAAGAATCAAATATATAAATATAAATAAATATATACAAAATATATAAATATACCAGTGTCCTGGGCTCTGCAACTCCATGTTCAACCCCTGCTACTTTTACTGAGTAAGGCTGTCCCTTTTGAGTTAATATTTTAAAATTCTCAGATCCATAGCTTGGCCTTTTTTGTTTAGCCATAAAACCATCAGTAAGAAAGCTGAAAAGAAGTAAAGGCTTAGGTCTCCCAGTGTTGCCCGAGTGCTTTCTTTAATTTAGTGTCAAATTGTATTCAAATAGACCATATTGAAATATGGAAATCATTTTATTTCAGCATTCCTTATATTTTGGAGGTTCCCAATAACCTCTCATAGTACATAATCACCTTATTGTTTTTGCAACATGGCGATGTATTTTACTGGTGTGAAATCCTCTTACTTATGCACCCAAACAGGGAAAACAAACCCCATAGATGTTGAGTTCTGGAAGATGGAGGTCAAGGTCGACTGAAATACCTAAATAAATCTGTAAGTGGCTCATAAATAATTGAACAGACCAACAAACTAGCTCAATTATACACAAAAAAGATTGCTCAGTGCCACATATTATATCATTTGTGGTTAAAAAAATTGAAGTTAAATATAAATTTAACCTTCCTTCCCACTGCCTATGGTTTCCAAAAAGACCTGTCTGGAAAGCTGAAATTTCCCATGCTTGGTTTCAGCCTGAAGGGGAAACACAGGAGGGTTGAAGAAATTGCTCAGTAAAGGCTAATTGATTCGTGAAGGGTGCAAAGTGTTTTTGATTTTATCACAATAAAATTACTTGGGGAAAACAAAGTCAATATACCTATATGAATTTGTTATATACTAAGAAAAGTTATCCAATAAGTAGAGAAAACTTTTTCACTCTGAGATTAAAAATCCATCTTGCTATATCTTCAGAATAACAATATCAACGATATTTAAAATCACTTCAAAAATAAATTCAAAACATTTTGTAGCCACACACAAAACTGTGCTAGCAAATAAAAATGTATATTTTGGCCTTGTGTAAATTTATCATGATTTTACTGATCTGTTTCCTCCTTAACCAGATATTAAGAAAGTTAATTACTTTGAGTCACCCTTAACATCTTCCTTCTGACCCAGAACTCACTGTAATGTAATGCTGCACCTTCCATTTTCAAAATGTCGAGGATCTCACCTCCCCCAGACAGTCCTCTCTGATTCACCCCACCTGAGCTATTATTAATTTCATTTCTTACTAAACTCATAGTCCAGAAAGCCAGTCTTGCTAGATGCACACTGTAGGCCTGATCCATCCTGTCCTCCATGAATTTAGAGAAATAACCTTCTGACCACAGAAGTCTTTCTCATGTCCTCTACCTCAGTAAAATTGTAAATGAGCTAGAAAATAATGGAATAGAAGGCAATCAAGAGTTGATTGATTCTATTGAGTCTGTGATTATGGGTTTCTTCCAATATATGAAAATCTACTTACAAGAGAGTTCCAAGTCATACAGCATGGAACTTAGAAGTAACAGCAGCAAAAGGCCTAGTTTTTTGCCTTTAAGGAAGAATTTATGAATGACTGAGAGGCCAAGGAAAATGGAGTGCAGTTCCTGGGGAGACAGTGAATTCCCTTCGCCTCAGGAGACTTCAGAGAGAAGCTGCGTTCTGAACTGGAATATCATAGGAAAAGCTCAAGATGTCCTTTGGACCCTATCTCGTCTGAGGCGCCTTCGTACCTTGCATCTCCAGCTCTGCAGACTTGCAGTCTGATTTTCTAAACCTCACTCCTGTGTTTTAGGCCTTGGGTGTTCAGGCAGTGGCTAACACCTAAATTCTTTTAAAGAAAAAATCCTCAACAGAGCCATCCTTATCTCTCCTTCCAAATGCTATTTTAAAACATGTTTAAAACCTTGACTGGAGGTAGCCACTGAAGGGCTTACCGTGGAGCCCTTTTACTGGAAAGATAAGTCAGCAGGAGATAATTGCACCAGGAAACCAGAATTTTTTCCTCAGTAAGGTGTCATTTTTCAAAAATCAATCTAACATCGCCAATTAAAGTGTTGGAGAAGAGTAAGCCTTCAGAGAGATAAATACCGAGGCCTTCTTTGCTTTGAAATAAATGACATCCTAATGCTCACAGAAGGTTCTTGGGAAATTTTTCTCTGACACTGAAATAAATACATGTGATTCATCATCAGAGAATTGGGAACCAGCACTGGGCTACTTGGTTTCCTCCCTCTGCAGTGCACAGCCTTGATTTTCCCACCCACAGCAAGTGGGATTCTGAAGGGGAGTCCTCTCTGCCTCAGCACCAGCCTCTGCCCAACCGGCTTGGAACAGGGGAAGCCTTGAACTCTGCCTTCAGCCACTCCCTTTCCCATATCCACTTCTTTGACTTTCTCAATCTCCAAACAAATTCCTTTGATATGTTGAAGAGAAAGTGATAGTCTAGGAAGGGTATTAAGATAAATGCCAGTTTGAACAAGCTCTTTTCTTAGTTCTCCTGGGTGCATTCACAAAACCATGTAAGTTTTTCATCAGTCTGTGCCAGGTGTGGTAAACCTACAGTCAGGGGCTGCATCTTCCAAAACTGATGTCATTTCATAGTGCACTGAGACTTTTGTTTCAGTGTCTTCCGTTTAACCATCAATTCCACTAGTCTCAGACACCTCCAGAGGCCAACAATTCCACCTTCCTGTTACCTATCTGGCATCTTCAGCATCTGAATTTGCATCCCTGAATTTTATACCAAATATCTGCATAGTGACTTGGGAGGCTGTGTGTGTCTTTCATACCTCAGGCTGAGGGTAGGGAATGTCTTGTGCCCACCGAGTGCTTTCTAACATCTAAAATAGTGTGAAGCATTGAACACTTCATGGATTTAGCAGTCACTTCTTAGGCAAGGAAGAACTGATTATCAGAAAAGACCTCTGGGCTTCTTAAGAGTTTCTTATGAATGTGCACATGATAGAATGAACATATAACTTTATTCTGCCTACCTAACTAAATGAAACTCCCACTCCTTGTTATGCTCTAATAGGTGGAAACATTTTTTTATAAACAGATTTAAAATTTTTATTTTATTTTTTACAGAGGGCAAGGATTGGTGGAAGAAAGAATATGACTTTGTTAAGGCTTTAAAAGGGGCTCTTTTTTCATCTTACTGGGTCCTGGGTTTGATTATAAAGTCCCTGGAGGAGAATGCAGTGACCATTTGACATTCTCAGCACATACAGGAAGAGCTATTTTAATGAAGAGAGCCAGCACCCACTCCCCGCCTCCACTTCCAGTGTCCAGAGAAGTCCTGTGGAAATGGAGTGTCTATTTAAATAAACAGGATTTCAAATCAGCAATATGAATGTGGATGTGTTTCTCCCTGAATAAAACATACCTCAAA
Organism: Nannospalax galili; assembly: GCF_000622305.1. NCBI lineage: Eukaryota > Metazoa > Chordata > Mammalia > Rodentia > Spalacidae > Nannospalax > Nannospalax galili. The sequence continues at coordinate 615,810 of NW_008335444.1, read as the reverse complement.
TTAAACCACTTTCAGGAAAATGCTGAGACTGGAAGGCTGAGGCTTAGAGTGGAGCCACTGTCAAGAGCAAAAAGAATTTGCAAACAAAGAGATCATGGCATGAGGATGCAGGGAGAGGGGGCTTTGAACTGAAAGATGTTATTTGAAGTTGAAGGTTTTCTTACAAGTATGACTACTTGCCTTTGGCATACCTCTCTAAGTCCTTCCTCCCCAATCTTTATTCCCCATGCTTTGTCTAGAAGTTCCTTCACTTCCTCCTTGCCCTCCCTTTGTTTCTATGGCCAGGGAAGGGGTTGTTTAAATGACACACAGTTATGTCACTGTTTGCAAACACACTGCTGACCCACCATGAGTGGTTCCTTACACACATACACACACACACACACACACACACACACACACACAGTATAACAGTCCACAAATGCTCTTTCAGGCACAGTATTCAAGCTGCACACTTAAACAGACACGGTGCCTAGCTGAAAACTTTCACTGAATGGTAAAATATTTGTGCAACCAATTCACATAGAAATGCATGGCTTTTGGAAGGCCATGTCTTCTGCCACAGAACCTCAGATGTTCTTAATTCTCTTCCTCTCAGCACACTGGATACCAAGCCTCTTTTGTTTATAAATTCAACTCCCAGGCAAGAGGCTAAATTAGACTTTCAGAGCAAGGCTAGATCTAAATTCAATTTTCCCTTTTTAAATCTTATCCTCCATTGGCACATGGCTGGGTTTGTGTGTGTGTGTGTGTGTGTGTGTGTGTGTGTCTTATTTTGTTTTGTTTTATATTTCCTACAACTCTGCTTTATTTAGTCACGATGTGTTCTGTGAGGTCGCACACCATTCCTCTTAATAAACTTGTACAGTTTTCATTGCTATGACTTACCATTGGAACCAATGGCTAATTTCTCAGAGATGTATGGCCCATCTGCCGACACAAAACGCAGAGCTGGCCATGTCTCCTTTGAGTTTCAAACAGCTGCCAGAGGAAGTTTCTGCCCCTTTCGCTGCCTGATTGAATCCTGTCAATAGCCTTTCCTGGGTCAAGGAATGAAGCTGGAAACTGGTGAGAAGCTATAAGAATAGTATGTTTAACAATTCTAAATCAATCCCAAAAGAAAAGCATTTTTTAATCCGTCTTTCAGATAGCTGCAGACAAAGAATCTAGTTACCCAAATGGCTCTTTTTTCGACTTATGGCTTTCTACCATCTCATCAGTCTAATGTCTAAAAGAAACTGATTTAATATTTTTAAATGGCCTAAAATACCAAAGTGATCATTTGTCCATGACAACTGTCCAGGATATTTTTCACAAAGGTTCTGTCGTTACTACATGGCAACTCGCTTAAATCCACTCTTAAGGGAAAGATTATTCATGAAGAAACTTTTAACACTGTGTGTTGTATAAGAATTTTCATAGGATTCTGAGTAACTTTTAATCAAGGGATCTACAATTCACATGAAACTCCTTACGCATTTCTTGCTGTTTTTCTTTTTCCATTTTGAGGCACAGCCTGTGAGCTGAGGAGTTAATTCTCAGCTCAAACTCAAGGACCAGTTATTTATGGTGTAATCAGGGATAAATTGCTTAATCATTAGGGCTGTGACTTCATCTGTAAATTGTGGACAATAAAACCAATCTTTTTGCTAAGACGATTATATGAGGTAATTCCTGTAAAGCAGCTTTCACAGCGCCTGACATGCAGTGTGCATTAACAGACAGAATTAATATTGTACACTTAAAAAAGGACATTGTGCAATTATATCAGGTTAGGCCTTAAATTGTGTTAGAAATACCTATTAGAGAATACTCAAAGAATTATGGTTAGATAGCCTATTCATGGACTTCTGTATGTTACTATGACTTTATGGGACAATTATATAAAACAAAAGTTAAACACTACACACTAAATTTTTAAAACAAAATAGTTGGGCGTTAAAATGAGAGAAGTGGAGAGAATCACCTCAATTATCCAAATGATCATTGTGTAGGTGAGCAGAGCCTGTGCTACGATGAAGCAGCACGCACAATCAAAGTCTTGCGGAAATGGAGAGGCGTCCCCGTTTCCCGCGCCCCGCCCCCAATTGGGAAAGGGCAAGGACACCAGAAAGGAGCCCCGAGTCTGCCCTCAGCTTCATACTGCAGAGGAGCTCTGTGCTGTGAGTCCCTTAGTCAAAGCAAGGGTACAGTGCTAAAAATTATAAACAAACTTACCTTCTGTCTCCTGGTAGCAGATTCTTGCTCTAAGAAGTCACTCGGGTTTTTCAGATGACACATTCTCATCAGACACCAGAAGGATTTTCGATAAATATTTCTACAAAATGGGATAAACATCTCTGCATAGGTAGCTCTAAGTCTCGGTTTTTGGTGGTGGTGGTGGTGGTGGTGGTCTTTTTGATGCAGGGTCTCCCTGTAGCCCCAGCTGACCTAGAACTCACTATGCAGACCAGGCTGGCCTTGAACTCACAGAGAGCTGTCTTCCTCTGCCTCCCGACCTCTCGGAATCAAGCCTGTGCCCCGACACACCCAGCTTCATGTCACATTTTTAGTCTCAAAAGCAAAGGCTAGTTAGTACCTGCCAAACTCAGACTCTCATTTTTCCATGTTCATTGTGAGCTTAAACTAGAAACGTGTTTTGTTCAGTATCACTGCTATCTGTTCTAAACTCTCAATCAGACAAGTACCTGCCAAACTCAGACTCTCATTTTTCCATGTTCATTGTGAGCTTAAATTAGAAACGTGTTTTTGTTCAGTATCACTGCTATCTGTTCTAAACTCTCAATCAGACAGATGATGGTTGAAATTCATACTATGACTTAGTAGGTAAGTTTCTACTTTCCTCTATGACTCTGAGGAATTGACTCATACATGTACTTATTAATTCAACCAGTGAGCACCATGAACCAGATGAACATTAGTGGTCTGATTCTTCCATTATCAAATATTATTATAAAATTGACAGTATGATTTCTAGAAATAGCATTGGTGAGAGTAGGAACAGCCAGAAGAGCATTCACATGTGTTTCCCTGATTCTCAAAATGACGTTATCATTTCTCTTGCAGGAGCTGGACTCCCACATGCACAGCCTTGGCTGCTGTTTCCCTGTTGCCTAGCACAGGGCTCTGCTGGGATTAAAGGCATGTGCCACCATGCCTGGCTCAGATTTTTAACTTGTGATTAAATATTCAGATTAAACTTTGAAGGAATATCGCCTCAGTGGTAGTATGTATAACATGAGTATACTCCATCCTTTGTGACTTTAAGTTTGAAATTTTTTTTCAGTACTGAGGATTAATTCCAAAGTCTTGTACATGCTAGGTAAGCACTTTGCCACCTAGCAAAGAAGAGAGACAAGGAGAGCAGCTTTATCTTCCTATGTTACCGAGGCTGGCCTTAAACTTACTAGCCTCCTACCTCTGTCTACACAGTGGCTGGAAGTGCAGGCATGTGACATGGCACCCAGGTTGATTGCTTCTTCAACATGATCTCTTTCCAAGTTTTATTCAACATGAAGGAAGAATTTCCCTCTTTGCATGTGCTCTGTGATCTGTGAGTCATACTGTGACTGTGAAAATCTTGCTCTCCTGCAAACTTTTACCTGGTTATAATAGCAATTGGCAGACTTGTCAGAATTTTGTTATAGTATTGAAGAGTTGTGATTTTTTTCAACTATTGTTATTAATTCTTTGAAAATTTAAAACAACATATTTTGAACATACACCCTCTAACTCCTTCCAGATCCACTTCCTCTTCCTTGTCCACCCCCCATCTTCGTCTCCTCTCTATTTTTTAATAGCTCCATTGCATATATTTCTGGGTGTGGGTCCATCCACTGGAGTGTGGTCAACCTACCAGGAGCCATACCCTTAAAGAAAAGTGCCTCTCCCTCCTCCAGAAGCCATTATATGTCCATAGCTTCTCATGGTTGGGAGCTTATGGGCGTCTCATCTCTTCCATGATGGAGTGTTGACTGGATTGATTTTGTGTCATCTTGTGAAGACAACCACAGCTGCTGAGAATCCATGAGTTCAGTGGTCCTGTCATGTCCAAAAGACACTGTTTTGCTCTGGTCCTCCCCAGCCTTTGGCTCTTACAGTCTTTCTCCCCCATTTTCCACAATAGTCCCTCAGCCTTGAGTGTATGTTTGTGTGTGTGTGTGTGTGTGTGTGTGTGTGTGTTATAGATGCCCCAATTGTTAGTAAGCACAGTCACTTATTCTCTGCATTTTGACCACTTATGAGTTTCTGTGTTAAGCACCATCCTTTGCATTAAGAAGTTTTTCTATAAGGACTGAAAACTACATTAATCTATAGGCAGAGAGATACAAATTTAGAGGGCAGTTTGATACTATACCCACTTAGCAGCATAATAACACCCCAGGGTTGACCTGTGAGCAACCTATCCATGGGTTCTTGGCAAGATTTGTAGTACTAGGAATGTGTTTCTTCCTGTGCAGTGGGCTGCAAAGTTGTGATTTTTAATGATATGTTTTTCGTATCTATAAGCTGGCATTATTTTTTCAATATATATTTTTACTGAACTTTTGTGAATTTGATATATATCTTAATCATATTTAGACCCCCCTTCATTTATCTGCACTCCTCATAACTCCCCTACTGGATTTCATACATTATGTCATATATGTTAAGGCCTATCAAGTCAAGTTTGTGTCTCCAGATGTCCCTTGGTGTGAGTTCATCCACTGGAGCCTGGTCAGCCTATCTAGCATCACTCACAGGACTTAGAGCAATGGAGCTGGAGCTGATCTGGAAGCCTCCTCCTTGAAGACTAGCTCTCATAATTTCAAATGATATTATGCAACCTGTTAAGAGAGAGAAATCAATTAATGGTCCAACCCCAGGATTAAAACCTAATAACCACAGCAATGACCAGCACAGCAAACTATCTCTGTCAGTTCAATAGTGGCACTTTTATCTTGGGGGTAATCAACAACTATCAAATTAGACTTAAAGCCCATCAATGAGAGGGAACTCATGTGCGGTACTGTAAACATAGCCAAATACACATGGCTGGAGAGGTCATAGGTTCTAGAGAAAACCCATGTCCTTCACTTCCTAAAACAAACATAATGTCTTACCATATGCTAAATAAGTATCCTTATATTTGCAGACAAGTATGCCTCTCATCACTCATCAAAAAGTTTCTTTTTGCAACAGATGAAGACTAGCACAGAGTTCCACAAGTGGTCACACACAGAGAATCAGTGTCTGTGATATGCCCTGTGCTAAGTGACACATCTACGATGGAACCTCTACACCTAAGGCTCATGGAGCACAGCGGAACAGAGGTAGAGAGAATATTATCACATCTCTTGACTCTCACCAGTGATGTTTCTTCATGCAAGAGGGCAATTAACACAGAAAGACACAGTTGGTCAAAATGTAGAAAATAAGAGGCTGCAGAGTATGTGTCCCTGGTTAGGACTCCTATATTAAACTTCACCCACCCAGGGCTGAAGGAGTGTTGTGGAAGAGGGACAGAAAGATTGTAAGCTGGCATTCTTACATTCAAAAGAGTTCTCTTTATCTCCTTTCTCTTTACAAATGTTGCTACACAACCCCTCATTCTTTATTCATAGTCTCTATATATAATCATATTATACTTACATGTGTGTACACACACACAAATATATATACATATATACATATATATATATGTATATATTTAGAATATTTGACTTTCCCTGCCTAGTCTATCGGCCCCTCAAGGCCATCCTTCTGCTCCTTTATTTTATACCCATAACTTTTGCATGTGTTTTGCCTGCTTCAGGTACAACAAAATGTTCCAAGTTTACCTTGTACTTTTCCTACTCCAGACACACAAGTAGGAGAGTCTCAACAGTGTTCTACTTCTTTAAAGAAGGCAATGAAATTTGGAACCCGAGGCTGTTGGTGTGCTGGCTTCTACAACGTAAACGTCTTGAAAACTAAGAAAGAATATCTCACCCACACGGTTTCTGGCTTTGCTCAGTCTTGAGTCATCAGTGCTTAAGCACATCATTGTGCACAGTGTGAGTGCTCAGTAAACAGCTGCTGAATGTCGACATTCTAAGAAATAGAAATATAAACTTTCAAAAATTTTATGTGCATGTTAGGGGTATTCAAATTTGGAATATCTTTCATCCACAGAATCTTTTATCTTATTTTTAGCAATTATTTTATGAATTCCTTAAGAGTTTTATCTGATCTCATTTTTTGTGTGACCTTGGTAGTTGAGCTTGCTCTTTCTCTTTATTAAGCCAGAGCTGGCTCTAGCTGTGTACTTCACATGAGGAGGCTTCCTATTCGTTATCGTTTTTACTATTTCACTTTGTTATTCTTTGAGAACTGCATACATGCATGTAAGAAAATATGATCATAGTCACCCTCGACTTTCCCCATCCAACTCCCCCCATACCCTTTATGTCCCCCTTCCAATTTCATGTCTTCTTCGTTTCTTTTTTTAAGCCACTAAGTTCAATTAGTGTTGCACGTATGTGCATGTGTCAGCCACTGGAACATTGGAAACCTATTAGTAACCACACTCAAAGAAGAATGATTCTCCCTCCCCAACAGCTATCAACTGCCAATAGATCCTCAGCAAAAGGTGGGGCCTGGAGAACACCTCCCTAACTATGCAGAAACTTTAGCTGCTTTCATCTTATGTGGCTAATCACAACTGCAGTTCAGGCGTGCGACAGCCATCCCAGGTCCAGAAGACAGCGTTCTACAGCACATCTCCCAATCCAAGGAGGCTTTCTTTGATGGTGGCAAATGACTGAATTCATTTATACAAAGGACCAGATACATACACAGCAACACACCAGGGGAATGGATTTTGAGATGTGGTGTTAAATACTCTCCCCAAGTTCACAAGTCATACCATTCCTTTCTGTCCACTGACTCTCAGACACAAATGGAAGATTTGTGGAGAAGATTATGGAGATTCCTCTACTTCAACAGGAAATGGGCTCTTTAAAATAGTTCTCCTCAAACTACCACTCTGGGTGCTATGGCTATAGACTCCATTTCTAGACCAAATATTGAAAGAATTTTACAGCAGGAATTAGGATGTTTTTGGTTCTTTCTACTTATTTTTTCCTTAACATATATCCAGTTCCAAGGGAGTAAATTAATGGCTTACTAGGGTTATTGGTTTTTTTTTTTTTTTCTTCTTCTTCTTCTTCTTTCAAACAGCTACAGTTTTCCGAAATGGCAGACAGCCATTTAAAGCAGAGTTCTTAGGCGTCTCTCTTGTGGATTGCAGCTGTGGCTGCTGCCTAGAAGCTGAAAGGGCCATTTTTCAAGCAGCACTTAGGTTTGGAGCCAAGAGGCTCCTAAAATTTGAAGTGTCTCTACTCTTGCTAAGGTGAAAAAAGTTAATTTTTTTAACCCTGGAGAGAATAAATGTTTTTACTCATTTTTCTTTTCTATAGTCACGATAATTAAGAAAAACATTCATCAAAAACTCTGACAGTCCTGGATTGGTATTACAATATACTTTTCTGAAAATGTCACCAGTTAATAAGGCACCTTTCATTATAGAGATGCTTCAAACATGCACTATTGTGATTTGATCATGAAAGTAGCATTTTACATAAATATTCAGTAAATAGGCATAGTGCATTTTAACCAAGTACTTTACAGCGCCTCTGTCAGGCAACTTGGTGTGCATGACAGATGGAATTAAATGCACGCTGCTCACCTCAGAGAAGGTACAGCACAGTACGCTAAAACAATATATGGCAAAAAAAAATTTTAATGCAATTTATCACCTATACCACTGATACTGTGGGACTTCAGTACCTTATGAAGGAATGAAGGAACCTCAAGCTTCTCTAAAGAAAATTCAGGAATAACTATAGTTCTGGGCCAAATACCCAGATTCAATGCCACAGCATTTAAATGGTTTGAAAAGACTGTTGAATAAATACAAATTTATTGACAACAAACTCCATTAAGCCTTCCTTGGCAGCCTGACTATTCCTGAAAATGGGATTCAGGTGTGGCCTGGACAGAGCGTGGTTAGAAAGCCCCAAGCCCCCAAGTCAAGGACTTCTCTCTGGGTTCACATTGTTCTCATCGAAAACAACATCTTCTAAAAATACTTGTCCTGAGACCACTTTCTCTTTTCTCTCACTTTTCCACATAACAAAAAGCAAAAGCAAAAAGACCTAACCTTCATTAGTCATAAAGAATCTCCGGACTGGCAATAGGGCACATGGCCCTGTATCAGGCCACCTTCGTAAATCTGAGGCTTCTCTTTGCTGCCAGTAGTGAATCTGACATTTGTTTCCTTCACCTGCCTGAATGTCACAAGAGTGAGAGGGTCAAACATGTCTCATCCAGGGAAAGCTTAGATTGAGCCTTGGTCCTGACCTACAACATCACCTTTGAGCCTTGGTCCTGACCTACAGCATCATTTTTGAGCCTTGGTCCTGACCTACAACATCAATTTTGAACCTTGGTCCTAATCTACAACATCACTTGACTAAATAAAGGATGAATATTTTCATTAGGATGTGTTGAAAATGGGGTATTTATTAACTATATTTCAGTCCATTTATATCTCTAAAATTTATATGCTACATCCTATGTTCTGAGCATTTAAATGAAAATTATTTAATAAAAAATTTAGTTGTTATATTTTCTGTGAGGAATAGAAATTGTAAGAAACAAATATTTTAGGAATCTTAAAAACTGATGATTTTGCCAATTAAAATGCTATCATAATAACCAAATATATTTGATTGGTTGATTTCGTTGGCATTCTTGGTACTAAATAAAAATTATTAACAATTAAAATGTATATCCATTGGTGTTTAACTACTAGTTGATAGTGCATAAGAGATTGAGTCATAAGTAATGTGCTGCCATGCTGCCATTTAAAATTGGCTCTGTATGAAGTGACTTGTTCAAATACATCTACCAAAAAAATTCCATTAACTGAATAGAATCACACTTGTGTTGTTACATATATATGCACCATGTAATGACATTTAAATTTAAATCTGAAATCTAATACAAGGCATACACACCCATGTACATGATAACCTGTATTCATAATCAGAAGGGAAAAGCAATGTTCTTATTAATTTATTCTTCAATAGCTTCATGCATGTATCTGATACATTCTGATCACACTCATCCCTCCACCCTCTCTTATCCTCCTCCCACCCCCACCAACCCTGCTTCCTCCCACCAAGTCTCCATCCCACTTTCATTTCTTTTTGTTTTTTCATTGTGACCCAGTGGGTTTAGCCAGGGCTGTTTGCACAGGCATGGGTGTGAAGCTGACCACTGGAGAATAAGTAACCTGCCAGTGTCTACATCTCTGACAACAATGACTTCCCCTCCTCCAGGAGCCTTGGACTGTCACTAACTCCCCTGGGTGGGGCAGCACCCCTTGAGCCCCTCCCCATCTATGACAATATTAGCCAGCTCTGTTTTGTTCAGGCTCTATGCAGGCAATTAAGGTTTTTAAAGTGAAGATTCCTTAGTGGCATGATAAAACACTATCAGCTGAAAGGAAAATATATAAAGCGATACACATTGATCCCAGTGTCACCAAAGAAATGTATATGTGCATATATGTGCAATGAAGGAACTGAAATTGTCACCAAAGTGTGGCAAGTGTCTATTCCTACAAGGTAGGTATGGTTGATCCTTTCTTCATTTCTTTTTCTTTCTTTTGTTTTTGGTGTGTGTGTGGGTGTGTGTGTGGGTGTGGGTGTGTGCGCGCGCACGTGCGCGCGCACGCGTGCGGCATGCACACATTCAAGGTAAAAGCCAGAGGTTGACACCTTGTGTCTTCTCCAGGTACTCTCCACATTAATTTCGAGATGGTATATCTCAATGAACCTGAGCCCTCTGACTTGCCTGGACTGGCTGGCTGGTAAGCCCCAGTGATTCTCCTGTATCTGCTTCCCGGGGCTAGGATGTAGGCTTAGGCACACACAGCTTTTTACGTGGGTGCTAGGGATGTGAACTCAGATCCTCATGCTTCCATGGCAAGCACTTGACTGACTAAACCATTTCCCTAAACCTCCTTTTTATTTTCTTCATTATTCTCTTCTTTACTTTTTACAGCTTTTGTAATAAACAGCAACTATGCTATCAGAAAAGTAACATTTTTCAAGGAAAAAATTTTATGCAAGAGAGTTGTATAGCATTGTTTGTAGTGACCAAAATATGGAAAGATGCAAATCACATTGTTCATTTTGCTTACCTTGAGTGCAAGTAGGAATGAGGATAAGATGGCATCAGAAGATAAACTATATGTATGTGTGTATATCTATATAAGCACATGATTTGTGCATGACTTAGCTAGCAGTCAAACATGCTAAGAACAACATGCTTCATTCTTTTTGTTTTGCAAGCTTGATTTTCTCTCTTCCTTATCTTGGGCAGAGACATTGGGGGAAGGAGAGGGAAGCTGGCTCAATCTAATGCTGGACCATTAGCCCACGAAAGGTTTCTGATGATGTTGATGGTGTCAGATGCTATAGGACACATTCCTTAACACTTCTCTTGAATCACTTGCTATGATGGTGCCCCCCAGGCCATGCTCCTATAATAACAGTACATTTGAAGGATTACATTTTACTGTCGGTTCGTCTATGGGGAGGGTAAGTGGTGTCTGTGTGTTTCCCGATAGGCTGTATTCTGTTATCGTACTTAGAGCCCACTACTTACACAGTGCAGTACATGACAGATTCTCACTGAGTGTAAGTGTGAATTCACTGATTAAGTGCTGGATCCATTCATGGAACAGCCTGCCAAAGAATGGAAATCACCCCTCCCTTTGAGATTGCTCTGTCACAAATTCCCATAAAACCACCCTATGACTTGATATCTTTATAAATCAAAAGGCCAAGCTGTTGTCTGTTAAGACAGTAAATACTCTGACGTTTACATTCCCCACTGCAGATGCATGAGAAAATATTTAGGTATTACAGTGTTTTGTCATCCTCCAAAGTTTAATCTTACCAGACAAAAATCATATTTCTTGATAGTTCATTCCTCTAATTAGAGAGGAATTAAATTAATTGATGCTTAAACTATTTCATTAAATTTAATTAATCAACTACACTTAAATTCTTTAAAATTTTTATTTATTTATTGCTGGAGAGGATGTGGAGAAAGAGCAATGCTCATTCACTGCTGGTGAGAATGCAAACTTGTGCAACCACTATGGAAAGCAATGTGGAAAACCCTCAGAAAACTAAAAATGAATCTACCATATGATCTAATGATACCACTCCTTGGCATATACCCAAAGGACTCATCATCCTGTACAGATACCTGTACATCCATGTTTGTTGTTGCTCTTTACAATAGCTAAGAAATGGAAACAACCTAAATGTCCCTCAACTGAGGAATGGTTAATGAATATGTGGTACATCTACTCAATAGAGTTTTACTCAGCAGTTAAGAAAAGATGAAATTATGAAATTTGCAGGTAAATGGCTGGCGCTAGAGAGTGTTATACTAAGTGAAGTAACACAAACTCAGAAAAGCAAGTGACAAAGGTTCTCCTTCATTTGTGGATTGTAGGACCAATCCCTTATATGTGAGTATATAAATTCTGATGTAACACCAGGAGCCAGGTAAAGGCAAAGAATACATGGAGGTAAAGGGACATGGTAGGGAACAGATGTTACCTGAGGGAGGTGGAAAAAACGGGAGTAATCGGCAGGGAGGAGAGGAGGGAGGGACATGCAAGGGACCATAGTGTGGGGAGGGAGGGAAGTCAGGAAAAGAAAGATGGCGGGAGTAGGGCGATATTGGGAGATGGGTGGGGATAATGGGGGCACTGTGACTAGGAAGGGAGAGAGGAGGAAGGCTGGATGCGAGAAAAGAGTACAGATGAGTGACTCTCAGTGAGGGAGGCAAGGAAACCTAGAGGGAAAAGTGATGCCCTAGAAACCCTATGAGAAATGCATGTAGAGTGTCTGACTATTAATGTATATGTATGCCTGGGAGCTGCTTGATAGGTAATACGGTGCCAGAGAGAAGGAACCTCCCTTAAGGTGACAAACATGCCATACAGCACTCATCAAAGTAGCTTCTTTTTGCAACAGATGGAGGCTACTGCCGAGCTGCACATCTGGTCAGGCACAGAGAACATACACCTAGGAGATGCCCAGTACTAGGTGACAAGTCTGCAGTTGAATCTTTACAACCAAAGCTCATGGAACATAGTGGAAAAAGAGTTAGAGAGAGGGCCAATGCACCCCTCAACTCTCACCAGTGAGGCTTCCATATCAGAGTGATACACACGGGTGGCTACAACTAGCCAAGTTTGAGAATAAGAGACTGTAGAGTGTGCTATGGGGCTCCTATATGGAACCTCACCCACCCACAGCTCAGGGACCATTGC
>NW_008335444.1:594933-603114 GCF_000622305.1 Nannospalax galili | reverse complement strand
GTTGGGGGGGGGGATAGAGGGAGGCATGCATGGGGGTGGGGGTTCTGGATTTGAGTGGGAAATGTATGAAATTTTAAAAGCTCAATTTAAAAAAGAAAGAAAAATTTTTTTTTAATTTTTATTTTATGCACATGAATGTTTTGCCTACAAGTATGCCATGTACATTCAATGCCCACAGAGACCAGAAGAGGGCATCAGATCCCCTGGAACTGGAGTTAAGGACAGTTGTTAGCCACCATGTGAGTGCTAGGAATGGAACCTCAGTCCTCTGCAAGAACAGCAAGTGCTCTTAACAGCTGAGCCATCTCTCCAGCCCTAAACTTAAATTCTTATTAAGAATCACTGTTAAAGTAGGTTGCACTCTACATGGATGAAGACCAAAACTCATGTCCATGGTAATTAATAAAATGTAAGCTTACATAAGCAAAACAAAGCCACAAATGGGAGGGGTGGTACTATTACAGACCATACACCACGTGACTGAATGATTTGTGGGCTCTTTTCTTGACTCACTAGCCCACCTCCACCCTTAGGAATGCTTTTTCCTTTCTTAATAAACTATTTCTATTCTATGCTTAACTTGAAGAGCATGTCTTTTCCTCATCTCCTCCTGGCAGTTGCCAGGATTTTCACTTATCTTGTCCTTGAATTTTAAGAAAAGGCAATTCATTTTATTAATGAACACCCAAGTAGCTTACTTTAATTAGAAGAGACTCAAGGTACAGATCTGGGTACACAGAATGCTACTATATTTCCCAATTTTCCATTGGCACACTCCAGCAGGTCAAAGACACAGACCTAGAAGGTACATAACTAAGGGCATGCTAGTGCAGAAGAGCCTCAGGTCCATGACAAGGGACTGAAAAGGAAAAGTTGGGTGGAGCAGCATTTTTTTAAATGTCAGATATGGGACCTATCAAAGTAACAGGAATCAGAGCTGTCCTAACATTGTCTTGGATCATGGTTCAAAATATGACATTAGGAATTAGGAACCATGTCACTGAACTCTCTTGACTTCAAGTACCCATTCTGCCAGAAAGCTATGTATCCAAGCATCTGCATTCAAACCAGGCCAAATTAAAGCTTATGCTACTGTGAACAGGGACTTCTTTGATGTCATCAACACATTCTTGAAGGTCTGTGCCAGCTAACTCAATTATTTCTGAATTCCTGCAGGTGAGGGTTCTTCATCTTCCTGCCACTGAAGTCCAAGTCTTGGTGTCAGTAGCCATTCCCTTTTGAGATGTTAATTATATGACAACGTTGCTTGATTACTTTGTATCACACAGATTCTGCCCCCTTATCTAGTATCTTGTTCCACCAATCTTTGGTTCTAAAGAAATGAGGGCTTATACTAGGCTCTCAATCACTGGTTCCCAGACTCTGTTCTATAAAATACCATCACCAGGAGGAATTCAGAAATAATTGAGATGCTGACAGATGTGAAAGGTGCTTAAGATAAATGGTGGCTATGCCTATTATTTATCCAATAAGCAGTATTGCTCATCATATAGAAGTAGAGGAAAGGAACCTGATTCAAACTCCCAGGCCCCACATCCTGTTCTCCTTCCAGCCGTGGGTACATGCCTGCTTCTGCTCTTGGTACCCCAGACCTCTGGACTGTCCTCTTGGCCCAGATCCACCCACTGTGTCCTGATCCTTCATACCCGGAACAACCCAATTCTTCAGTCTAGTTTCCTAGAGCCTTCACAGCCTGCCCAAACCCCCAACTTGCCTTTGCACACTTGAGACCAGCCCCTACCTACTTGGGATTCCTGAGACCAGCTTCCTACCCTGACTGCCTGAGATCATCTGAATCCTACCTCCACCTAGCAAGCCTCCCAAATTGTACTGTGTCTGCTAATTAGAGGGATCCAAACCTTTGGAGGAAGCCTGAGAGCATCTGATCCTCATCTGACTTGGGTCTCTGTGGGAATGTCCTAGCAACTGCACTAAAGCCATCAGGCCCCTCCAATATAAAATCAAAAGAAAGAACCTGAAGCCTAGACCAACCAGCTTTTCATATCCAGTAAGAAAACAACAAAGCACAAGTATACAAACAGGAACAGGCTTAAATTCAACAAAGTAAGGCTTGAGTCTCACACAAGAATCAGAAATAACAAAAGAAATCCATATGCCAAAGATACAACAACAAAATAATAATATGAAAAACCCAAATAATATGTCCCCAAGAAGCACCAACAGTTCTATAGAGGAGGTGTACAATGAGAACCCCCTAGAGATAACCCAGGACACAGAATTCTAAAGAATAATTATAAACATGATAAAAGAATTCAGTGAATTTAAAGAACACCAAACAAATAAATTAAAGAACTGAAAGAAGATAGGGATAAACTCCTGAGTGAATTCACAAAAGAATTAGAAATGTTGAAGACTACTCAGGCTGAAAAGAAGAAGGGAGTGAAACATTCAATAAACCAATTAGAAATGACAGGAGAAAGCTTCACCAAGAGAATGAATGAAATGGAAACAGAATATCAAGACTGGGAAGATAAAGTTGACAAATTGAACCACTCAAGCAAAGATTATGAAAAAAATTAAGAATACACAGATATAGAATATGCAGAAAATGTGTGAAACCATGAAAAGACCAAATTTATGTATCATAGGCATAGAGGAAGGAGAAGAATCTCAGGATAATGTAATGTACCAGATCTTCAACAGGAAAGAAGAAAATTTCCCAAAATTAAAGAAAGACATACCCATACATATACAAGAAGCACATAGAACACCAAATAGACAGGACCAGAAAAGAAACTCTCCACGCACATCATAGTAAAAACACTAAATGTACAGAACAAAGAGAGAAAACTGAAAGCTGCAAAAGAAAAACAAGTCACATATAAAGTAAAATCCATCAGAATTACAGCTGGCTTTTCAGAGGAAACTATGAAAACCAGAAGAGTCAGAACCAAAGTATTACCAGTTTTAAATGACCACAGATGCCAACCCAGAATACTTTTCCCAGAAAAAAGTCTATTATAGCTGAAGGGGATAAAAAAGTCTTCCACGACCAAAATGGGCTGAAAGAACTCATGTTCACAAAACCATCCCTTTAGAGAATTCTTGAAGCAATACAAAGATCTGAAGAAAGGAACAACCATACCCAAGGGGTAACAGAAAGAAACTAAATGAAGGTATAACTGTGGAAACACACAATTACACCAAGAATGCAAATAGAAATCAAAATGACAGGACTCAATACACATCTTTCATTAATAACTTTAAATATCAATGGACTAAACTCCCCAGTCAAAAGACACAGGCTAGTTGAATGGATTAAAAAAACAAAATCCATCTTTATGTTGTCTACAAGAAACCCATCTCATCTTAAAGAAGGATAGGTACTACCTTACAGTTAAAAGACAGAAAAAAAAATATTCGAAAATGACACTAAGAAGCAAGTGGTGTTGCAATTCTAATATCTCACAAATGAGACTTCAAATTGAAAGTAATCAGAAGAGATAGAGGGCCACTTCATTCTAATCAAAGGAACAATTGACCAAGAAGATATTACAATCATGAACATATATGCACCAAACTCTGGTGCACCCAACTTCATAAAAGCAGTACTACAGGACTTTAAGACACAGATTAATCCCAGCTCATTAATAGTGGGGGATTTCAATACCCCACTGTCTGCATTAGACAGGTCAATGGACAAAGAATAAACAGAGAGACATCTGAATTAAACAATACATTAAATGGGATCTAACACCTATCTACCAAATATTCCACCCAGCACCAAAGAATACACTTTCTATTCAGCATCTGTGTTCAATAACTTTAACGTCAACTTGACACACCTGGGTTGAGGGAGCCTCAGTTGGGGAATTTCCTTCATTGGACTGCCCTGTGGCCATGTCTTCTGGTCATCTTCTTGATTGCTGTGTGATGTGGGAGGGTCCAGCCCACTGTGGGTTGTGCCACCCCTGGGCATGTGGACAAGTGTTGCATAAGAAAGCAGACTAAGCAGGGGCCAGGGGAGCAAGTCAGTAACAGTGATCCTCCATGGCCTCTGTTCCAGCTCCTGCCTCCAGGTTTCTGCCCTGAAGTTCCTACCTTGGACACAAAATGGAGGACTCCCTTTCTCAGCAGGGACTTCCTACTCTCTGCCTGCCTTTATTTGGAAAGTGTCTCCAAGCACAGATGCCTGACCTTATTTGGAACATGACCTTTGGCATAGTTCCCTGCAAAAGCTGCCCCTAGGTTTTTCCTGTATGATAATTAGGCATTGCACTACAGCCACTCAACCCCACCTCCCCTTTCTATGTGATAGTGTTCCCCCTGCCACATGCAAATAAAGCATACTATGAACACCTATCAGGTGAAGCTTTGGCTGCCATCCTCACCCTATATCTTCCCTCAACACCCCCCCCAGAATAAACGAGCTGTCTCACTGAAGCTGACTCCCAGAAGGTCTTTCTGTCATACTCGTGGCTATCCTAACTCTGTTCATCACCTCTGCTCTCTTTGTTCTCAAGGATCAGTGGCCAATGACCCACAAGGGAAGAGAGACCCAAAATAAGACAGTACTTGTTTTGGATTTTACAGAAGTTCACCCACAGTTAAGAGACTTTTCAAAGAGACTATGGACTTTTCAGTGTTTGTATTTTTTAAGGACCATGGGGCTTTTAAGGATGTACTGTCTTATGTTGTGATATTAACATCATATCTTAGGGACAAGAATTGGAAAAATTATGGTTTAATAGTAATGCGTTTGTGTGTTAACTTGACAAGGGGTCAATTGTGCTGGATAGCTTTAGTGTCAAGTTGACACACCTGAGTTGAGGGAGCCTCAATTGGGGAATTTCCTTCATTGGACTGCCCCATGGCCATGTCTGGGGGGCATCTTCTTGATTGTTGTATGATGTAGGAGGTGATGTGGGTGGTGCCACCTTTGGGCAGGTGGGCATGTGGCAGGCTAAGCAGGGGCCAGGGGAGCAAATCAGTAAGCAGTGATCCTCCATGGCCTCTGCTCCAGCTCCTGCCTCCAGGTTCCTGCCCTGAAGTTCCTACCTTGGGCTCCCTGATGAACTGTGACCCAGGAGATGTAAGCTGAATAAACCCTTTCCTCCCCAAGTTGGCATTGGTTGGAGTGTTTTGTCACAGCAATGGAGAAACAAACTAGGAACATGGAACTTTATCCAAAATTGACCACATATTGGGGCACAGAACAAGCCTCAAAAAATACAAAAAGATTGAAATAATTTCATGCATTCTATAAGACCACAATGCAATAAAGCTTAAAATCAACATCAAAAGGATCCCCGTAACTACATTAACTCATGGAGATTAAATAACACACTCCTGAATGATGAATTAGCCAAAGGAGAAATTAAGAAAGAAATAAAATTATTACTGGAATTAAATGAAAAGGATAATATAACACAAGAAAAGCTCTGGCACACTTTAAAAGCAGTCCTAAGAGGGAAGTTTATAGCTCTAAGTGCCTACATTTAAAAAGATCACAAATAAATGACTTAACATTGTAACTCAAGACACTTGAAAAGCAACAACAAACGAAACCCAAGCCCAGCAGACAAGAAGAAATAACAAAAATCAGAGCAGAAATTAATGAAATAGAAACTAAGAAAACAACACAAAGAATCAACGAATCCAAGAGCTGGTTATTTGGAAAGATAAACAAGATAAACAAACCCTTAACCCAGTTAACCAAAAGAAAGAGCAACTCCAAATCAATAAAATCAGAGGTAAAAGGGGAAACTTCACAACACCCAAAAGATCCAAACATTATAAGAGAATACTTTAAAAGCCTATACGCTGTTAAATTTGAAAACCTAAAAGAAATGTATGTGTATCTAAAATCATGGGAATCACCAAAGCTAACCCAAGACGAGATCAACAGTTTAAACAGACCTCTAACACATAAGGAAATTGAAACATTAATACAAAACCTCCCAATTAAAAAAAAGCCAAAGCCCAGATGGATTCACAGCAGAATTCTACCAGACATTTAAAGAAGATCTAGATCTAATACTACTTAATTTATTCAAAAAGATAGAAACAGAGAGAGGATTTCCAAATTCCTTCCATGAAGCCAGCATCACTCTAATATCAAAGCCAGGAAAAGAATCAACCAAAAAGAAAACTATAAACCCATATCCTTAATGAACGTAGACACAAAAATTCTAAATAAAATACGTGCAAACCGCATACAGCCACACATCAAGAAAGATCATCCACCATGATCAAGTTGGCTTTATTCCAGGGATGCAGAGATGGTTCAATATACATAAGTCTATAAATGGCATAGATCATATAAATGGACCCAGAGACAAAAACCACATGGTCATCTCAATAGATGCAGAGAAGGCCTCTGACAAAATTCAACATGTATTTATGTTCAAAGTCCTAGAGGGAATTTGACTGGAGGGAACATACCTCAACAAAATTAAAGCCATATATAACAAACCCACAGCCAACATCATTCTAAATGGAGAAAAACATGAAGCATTCCCATTAAAATCAGGAACCATACAAGGCTGTCCACTATCTCCACTCCTTTTGAATATAGTGCTTGAAACTCTTGCTAGAACAATAAGACAAGATAAGAAAATTAAAGGAGCAGTAATTGGAGAAGAAGAGATCAAATTATCCCTTTTTGCAGATGATATGATTCTATAAATTCCACCAGAAAACTCGTAGAACTGTTCGACACTTTCAGTAAAGTGACAGTATTATAAAATTAATCTACAAAAAAATCAGTAGCCTTTCTATATACCAATAATAAGCAATAGGAGAAAGAGCACAGGGAAACACGCACATTCACAATAGCCTAAAAAAAAAAAAAATTTTGGAATGCACCTGACCAAAGACATTAAAGACCTCTACAATGAAAATTTTAAATCTTTAAATAAAGAGACTGACACTAGAAAACACTAGAAGATGGAAGGACCTCCCATGCTCATAGATTGGAAGAATTAATATTGTGAAAATGACCATCCTACCAAAAGCCGTTTATAGATTCAATGCAATGTCATTCAAAATCCCCATGACATGCTTCACAGAATTAGAAAAAAAATCCTAAAATTCATATGGAAGCACAAAAGACCCCAGATAGCCAAAGCAACACTGAGCACAAAGAGCAACACTGGGGGATTACTATACCAGATTTCAAACTATATTACAAAGCTATAGGAATAAAAACAATATGGTACTGGCACAAAAATAGAATCATAGATCAATGAAATGAAATTGAAGACCCAAAAATGAGTACATGCAATTTCAACTACTTAATATTTGACAAAGGGGCCAAAAATATTTACTGGAGGAAAGACATCATCTTCAGCAAATGGTGCTGCCAAAACTGTATCTCCACCTGTAGAAGAATGAAACTATGTATGAAATACACAATAAAGAAAGAAAGAAAGAAAGAAAGAAAGAAAGAAAGAAAGAAAGAAAGAAAGAAAGAAAGAAAGAAAGAAAGAAAGTAGAGGAAAGAGAACTGTTCTGGCCTTTATCATAATTTCACAGACAATTTCTTCTCTGTGAAGATCTCAGGCTGTCCACTTGAAAATGAAAACTTGACCCAAGGACCTCAGAAGAGATGGCTTCCAGTCAGCATCCAGCAACATTCAAGTAATGTCTAAGCTGAGGGTGTTTAAGTAGTCTTTCAGGCACACATTTTCCCTCAAACATAGTTTCCACAATGATGCCGTGGAGTCTAATAAACACCAAATCAGAACATCTGGTGCAGAATTATCTCTAAATAGTGAGACCAGGCACTTAAATGGAAAAAAAGAGAAACAATAGGACAAGGTGTCTCAGTGCAAGGTTTTACTTTTCTTATTGTTCTGTGGATTTAGATATGATAACTATTAACTGCTTTCAAACTCTTGAAATCTCTGAGGACCATACCATTTCAAGACAACATTCCTTTCCTAGACTCATATGTTAATGCCATATCCAAAATCCTAAATATTAATTTAAAGAGGTTTACCAAGATTTATTCACTCAATAGTCAACTGTAAATATGAAAACATCAGAAGTTACTTTAATTCACAAGATATTTTACTTGGAGAAGTAATTTCCCTCTAGGAGGAGCAACGGTATAAACACCTGGCATAAAGTAGCTGAACAGAAAATGTGGACTGTGTTTTTAAAATTAGATTAAAAGAGTTTAATTGGTCTTTAAAG
>NW_008335444.1:591882-593585 GCF_000622305.1 Nannospalax galili | reverse complement strand
TAATTGTAAAAAAGAAAAAAATTTTAAAAAAAAGTGCAAAGTCCAGAGTCTCTTCTGAGACTCAAGGCATTCTCTTACCTGTAACCTCCTATAAAATTTTTAAAAAATTACATACTTCCAAACTACAAAGGCATGTAATATGGATTTTCATTCCAAAAGGGAGGAATGGAGACATAGTGAGGAGAGACTGGACAAAAGCAAGACCAAAACCCATTAGGAAAACACCAAATCCTGTAGCTCCATTTCAGATGTCTGGGACTTTACTTCCAAAGAGCCTACATAACTCAGTTCCTCCAGCTTTACTGTCTGCAACATGCATCTCTCTCTTTCTCGGGATGGCACCACTCCCTGTATACAGCTCTCCTTGGCAGATGTCTAATGGCTCTGATGTTGCGAGTTCTCCTCAGGCCAGCTGTGAAGACCCTGACCTGGGGGTCGGTGGGGCTAGAGACATGGAGTCATGACAGACCCCGGGAGTCAGGTAGAAGCAAGCACTAGGCGAGGTGCTGCAGGCTCGTTTAATGCAGGAGGGGGCAGGCCTTATATTTCCCTTTTCTCCGCCCCCAAGTCCCTTTAGTCAGCATATCATTTTCTGATTGGTCCGCGCCATGCAGTCTGTCAGCAGTCACTGGGCTCGTAAGCAGGGTACGGAGGAGTGGGCTCTTTTTGGCGAGCTATTTGCAGACCAAGAAGTGAAGTGAACTCTCGCTGAATCCCAGGACTCTGGGTCTGCGCCATCTTTGGAGGCCTCCTGCTACATTTCCACCCTTTTTCTTTAAAAATGACTGTCCAGCGAGAGCCTGTAGGCAGCTCTGCCTCGGCATGACCCCAGGATCATAGACTGTGCCTGTCTTAGGTTGTCCTAGTCAGGCATGAACTTTACCTATCATTGGAGCATGGGTGTACACATCCATGTCCTGGCTTAGGTTGGTTCAGCCCAACAGGAGCTTACCCGTCATTGGCTACCAGCCCTCCAAGGGATATCATCCTGGGGTATCAGTCGAGGTGGGGAATTATTTGTAGGAGGCCTCATACATTAGACTGTGCCTGTCTTAGGTTGTCCTAGTCAGGCATGAACTTTACCTATCATTGGAGCATGGGTGTACACATCCATGTCCTGGCTTAGGTTGGTTCAGCCCAACAGGAGCTTACCCGTCATTGGCTACCAGCCCTCCAAGGGATATCATCCTGGGGTATCAGTCGAGGTGGGGAATTATTTGTAGGAGGCCTCATACATTATTTGTGTAAGCCAAGTCTGTCAGGCTGCATAGGGTGGGTTGAAATCATCTTCATGTAGTGCTCTGAGGGCCTGATACACCGAGTGATTGATTTTTTTCTGACTGCAGGAATGAAAAAAAAGGCATTCAAGAAGTAGAAAGAGAAGAATAATTATGCCTGTCAGGAGTAGGTAAGTGACAATCCAAGATGGGTCAAACAGTGCTTTTAGATTAGACCAGATTTTCTCTAAGAACCCTGAATTGATGTCCAGCGTGAGGGCGTGGGTATAATTTAGAGCAATAATTTGATTAGTTAGTAATATAGAGTAATTAAGAAACTTTTGATTCCAGTGGCTGTGAATATAGTGAGCAAGTTGTAGGCACGCTTCAGTAATATTCTGCGCTTTATAGGGGGTGAGACAAAGTGACCTAAAGTGAGGGTCACAAGCTAGCAGAGCCATGTCTTTGGTAATTGCCAGCTCTTCA
>NW_008335444.1:573440-591261 GCF_000622305.1 Nannospalax galili | reverse complement strand
TGTCCACGTACTGTGAGCATGTCCAACGTAATGTTGAGGCCATATTGGAGATTTAGGTGTGCCTGGTTTTCAGCCTGATCGTCACAGGCTGCATGCCAGTTTAGAAAGACTGAGGGTTCTAAGACTACCTTTAGTAAGATATACCAATCACGGTGGGTTTGTAACTGTAAGGACCACTGGCGAAGAACCTGTTCGAAATATGGGGAGTCAGGGCCCGATTGCTCAGCTGCCTTGTGGATAAGAATAAGGTCAGCAAGTGGGGTGGGCAGCAATGGACATTGTGCCCCATAGGGCCAACGTTAACCAGAAATGTGGACAAAGGCAGGTGAGGCTTTAAGGAGGGTGGTCTAGGAGGGAGGGGCACGTTAGCAGGGGAAGAGGCAGGATGGTTATGCGGGGGAGAGAGTAACTCCTTCCACGGGTAATGGGGTGGGGGAATTTCTGGGCAGGTGGCCCTAGGAGAGTATCCTGAGATATAGGCAAAGGAGCAGCTTCCTTATTGGAAGTGGACACAGAGGCAGTGTCCACCTCCGGGTCCAGGAGGTCCAGGGTCATGGTAATAGCTAGATATACACTAGATTGCTCCCAGCAGTGCTTGTTGTGGGCCGAGATGACTTCCTCAGGAGAGGAGGATTTAAGCAGATCTACACTAGATTGCTCCCAGCAGTGTTTGTTGTGGGCTGAGATGACTTCCTCAGGAGAGGAGGATTTAAGGCTAGCAATGATGGCTAGGAGGATCGGTATGAACAATGTGGGGGGAGTGATCCCTGACCCAACCTCCCTTTTTCTGGCCAGGAAGAGAACCCGCATCCACGTGTCAGGGTCCCACATGTTTTCAGGGGAGACCCATGGAGCCAAATTAGTGGCTTCATCCCAAAAGTGTTTGATGTCTTTTGGTTTTACTTTCAACCCTCTGGTTTTAAGCAGCACCTTGAGTGCTGCCGTTTGTGGTTCCCTGCACTGTGGTGGTAAATTGCCCATTGTGGGAGGGTCTCATGAAGGGGAATTCACCACAAAAGTAGAAGATGAGGGTGACTACCAAGAGGGCACAAAGGAAGCAAAGAAGCACTGTGAGCCACTTGGATGTAAACCACCCCGACATGTAAAGGTGTATCGGATCCAAATGTCTTGTTCTCAGTGAGGGACTTCTGGAGGCCGTGACACCTCCAGCGGTATGCTCACACAGTGTCTCTGGGACAGGCAACAGGGTGACCTGAAGCCTTGGCTCTGAGTTTGGGGTGGATCGGCCCTTATGTGAACTCACCAGGACAAGCCGAGAGAGGGGAGGTGCTGACATGAGCTTCGGGACCACGTGGCGGAGTGTGCTCCCTGATCTAACAAACTAGTCCAACAATAAAGACGACAGACAGGGTGGAGGGGACAGAGGAGGGGGCTACTTGCTTACCCTCGAGCAGCCAAAGAAACAGACAAATCCAGGGGCCTACTTACCGAACGAACTGAGGTTCTGGGTGTCACCAACACCATGGGCAGGGGTCCCTGTTCAGGTACCAGGTGTTGCGGGTTCTCCTCAGGCCAGCTGTGAAGACCCTGACCTGGATCAGGTCCCCTGCCGATTGGGGGCGCAAGAGACGCGGAGTCACGACACACAGACCCCAGGAGTCGGGTAGAAGCAAGAACTAGGCGAGGTGCTGCAGGCTCGTTTAATGCAGGACCGGGAAGGCCTTATATTTCCCTTTTCTCTGCCCCCAAGTCCCTTTAGTCAGCGTATGGTTTTCTGATTGGTCCGTGCCACACAGTCTGTCAGCAGTCACTGGGCTCGCGAGCAGGGTACAGAAGCGTGGGCTCCTTTTGGTAGGCTATTTGCGGACCAAGAAGTGAAGTGAATTCTTACTGAATCCCAGGGCTCTGGGTCCGCGCCATCTTTGGAGGCCTCCTGCTAAACTCTGACATCTCCAATATCTTGGGGTCTCTATTACCAGCCAGTCTTCATCATCACGGCTTCACACCATGTCTTCTCAGGACCTCTTGGCCTCCCAGGGCCTTCTTATACAGGTACTCCTCTGCCATATACTTCCTGTGTCAGAGGCTTTCTGAAACTATGAATGAAGAAGAGATGATTCCCTCACTCTTGCATCTTCCATCCTTCTAAGTCCAGCACCACATGAAGGATACTGCCAAGTTCATCTGCCACCTTGGATGGGCCTTGGCCCACTTCCCCGTTACCAGCAGTTTTTTTATGTTGTGGTTTTCTAGGAGCAGAAAACTCCTTAGGCCTTTTCCAAGTTGGAAGCTCAGCTGGATGAGGCCTTGCCCTGATATTACTCCTTCTGTAGTTCAAGTGCAAATCTAGAGGCCTCTTATTAGTTCTAATCTCCTTATCAAAAAGAGACTCTCCTTCAACACATGCCTTGGTTCCAGCATTACTAAGCTTCCTAGCCTTCTTTTCTTCTCCAAACTGTACATTTGTTGTTTCTTTCTGCCCCTCTTGCGCCTTTACATTGTAGATCTGTATAATATTCACATTAACAACCATGCCACAGATTCAACAGTAGACTGTCTTAAACTTCCATCACAAAATAAATTAGTCCATTACGTTTAAATTTAGTCTCAGGCAAGTTCTTAAGCCTCAGGCAGGTGGCAGCCAAATTCTTTGCCAAAATATCCCAGTTTCTGTTCAAGTCCATGTTTTCCTCTGGAACTACTTTGGTCTCAGCACTTCTTTCTTCCAGGCTCCTACTCTGACCCATTCAGCACTACTTTCAACAGTCAATACTTTTCTAGTCCAAACTTCCAAATTCTTCCCCATTTCTCCCAAAACCCAGATGGTCAGGTTCTTCACAGCACCAGTACACTCTCTGGCACCAACTTTTATATTAGTTATTTTTTTTTTGTTGTTGCTGTGATAAAGCACCAAGAGCAAGGCAACTTACAGAAGGAAGAGTTTATTTAGCCTACAGTTCTAGAGGAATAAGAGTCCCTCATGGCAGGGAGGCATGGTGGCAAAAGTGGAAGGAGCAGAAATTCAAGAACTCACATCTTCAAGCAGGCACAGGAAGCAGAGAGAGAAGCTAAATGAGACACAGCTATGAACTCTCAAAGCCTGCCCCCAGTGATGTGCTTCCTCCAGCAAGCTGCACCTCCTCAGGATTCCATAGCCCTCCCAAAACAGCACCACCAACTGCCCAAGTGTTCAAATATATGACCCTATGAAGGACACTTCATTCAAGCCACCACTCAATATCTCATATTATATGGGGTTATTTATATGAAATGTTCAGGAGAGATGTATTGTAGAGAAAGAACGCAGATTAACAATTGCTTGGGGCTTGTGAAGTGGGAGTGGAGGGAATACGGTCCTCATAGTTAAAAGATACAGATTTCTTTTTAAAATGATCGAGAGCTGTCAAGATGATCAGAGGGTAAAGGCACTTGCCACCAAGTCTGACAACCTGAGTTTGAGCCCCAGGACCCACATGGTGAAAGGACAGAATACTCTCAAAAGTTGTCCTCTGACCTTCACACATTTACTGTGGCACATGCTTGCTCACACTCATACACAGACACACACAGGCACACACACACACACACACACATACACACACACACAAAATAAAGTACAATATAAAAAACTTTTAAGTAGCCAGGCATGGTGATACACGCCTGTAATTCCAGCACTCAGGAGGCAGAGACATGTGGATCTCTGTGAGTTCAAGGCCAGCCTAGTCTACAAAGTAAGTTCCAAGCCAGTTGGGATTACATAATGAGACCCTGTCTCAAAAAGCAAAAACAGAAGTTAAAGTGCTCAAAACACTCTAAAATTGAAGGTAATAATGTCTGTGTACATCTGTGGATGTACTAAAAAGTCCAGCAACATTTTTCAAAAGTGGTCTCATGTGGCATTTTTAAGTCACATTAAGGTAATGTCTGAATAAAGAATCAGCCCCACTCACCATTCGTTTTAGGCCAAGAGTAATCCCAAAGCTTGAGAACATGCTCCCTCAAACCAGGCTTTATCATTCTTTAGTAAATCAGAATATTGTTCTAGCTTGTTTCTTCATTGCTGGGACAAAACACCCAGACCAATACCAACTTGGTGAGGAAAGGATTTATCTGGTTTACATCTCCCAGGTCACAGTTCATCAGGGACTGCAAGGTAGGAACTCAGGGCAGGAACCTGGAGGCAAGAGCTGAAGCACAGGCCATGGAGGGACATTGCTTTACTGGCTTTCTCCCCTGGCCTGCTTCTTATACAATACAGAACAACCTGCCCAGGGGTGGCACTGCCCACAGTGGGCTGGACCCTCTCACATCACTCAAGAAAATACCCACAGACATGGCCCCAGACCAGTCCAATGAGTTGAGGCTCCTTCTACCTAGGTTTGTCAAGTTGACAACTAAAGCTATCCAGCACAGATATCAAGCATGAATTGGGAACTAGAAGCTAGCATTCATCCTTATCAAATAATCTTGTCCTTTGATCCCTAGACCTAAAATATTACACACACAATTACAGAAAGACTTCTCAATTTTTCTCTCTGTTTTCCAGAGAAACACACTGCTCTCAGCACTTTGATATGTTAATTCTGCAGAGTCACATTTATTCACTGTCTTGGGAGGAGGGCAAAATGTGTTCCTGAGGGATTAAAGTGAGGTGCCCAGGTCACAAGAGGCACACATGGCTCAGCGAGCTTGTTGACATTATAACTTTTTGTTCGCAAGGTTAGGTGAAAGTCATTAGTCCAGATTATGCCCACATTGTAAAAGCCATTACTGCAGTCTAAGATGGCAGATTTTTCCTTGTAGTATCCTTCAGGTTTAGAGGCTGAACAGAGGAACAGGGAGGCATCCCAACTGTACACCTGTGTTTGCTTCACCTGAGGACTGAATAGCAGGTAGTAAAACATGCCTGACGCATGCCTGACACATGCCAGACATGCAATAAAAGTCTGATTGAGGAGCTAGAGAGATGGCTCAGTGGTTAAGAACACTGGTTGTTCTTGCCAAAGACCCGGTTCAAATCCCAGCACCCACATGGCAGCTAACATCTGTCTGTAACTCCAGTCCTAGGGGATCTGATAGCCTCTTCTGTCCTCCGTGGGCATTGCATGACACGGGTGCATTTACCTACATGCAAGCAATACACTCATACACATAAAATAAAAATAATTAAAAATATTTTTTTAAAGTCTGATTGATTAAATAATACTAGAACTGTCTTTATTACAAGTAAAATATTGTGTGAAAGAAAAAAAAAACGCTAAGACAATATGAGTTGAAACTTAGGCTGGCAACTTAGGACATTTCAAAACACAAACATCAGAACCAGAGTGCACCTGGTCATAAATGATCCATTGGTTTTTAAAGACTGGTATTTATTCTACTACCTGAGTGAGAATTCATCATACATTGTCAATTGGTTTTTAAAGCCCAATATTTGCTCTATTGCCCTAGTAAAAATCCCCACAGTTTCTTGTTTCCATCTACACACCATTTCTTCTGGATTCTGCTTTCACAGCATCCTATCCTTTGTTGGGTTTCAAGATTAGACATTCAAGGTTACCGTACACTTGCTCTTCTAAATTGTCTTTCCTCCCCCGTGAATTCCCATTCACCACACAAATCTCAGGAAATCATGTCACTATGATGCATAAAAACTCCATGGCTCCCGAATGTCCTCCATATCCAAACCCCAAAAGGCTCTTCCCAACTTGATCCCAACCTGATTGCCTACTCTTGTTTTCTAGGGACCCACCAGCTCCTCCTTCCAGCTGTTTCTAGGACACCTCTCAGTTCCCGCTGAAACAAGCTCTGTACTTTCTTGCCTTCAGATCTCTTGCCACTGCCTGGTGTGCGATTTCACCTCTCCATTGCCTTTCCTGCCTGTTCTGTGTGTGTGGCCTGAGGACTGTCTTTACTCCTGCTTCTCATTTCCTCCTGCAGTGCCCTCTCATCCCACAGGCAGAGTTAATTTACTCCTCACCTGTGTTCTCGAGGTACCGTGTATTTATTCCCTTACCTATCACATCATGTAATTGTTATGTCACTTAAATGTCTATACAGTTGCCTTTTGTTTGTTTTTTAATGCATTTATTAATATAGTCTGATACCAAACCAGTATGGAGCAAATATATAATTTGTTGACTAAAGTTCTATGAAAAAAAAAAAAAATACTATGATCCTTGGACTTTGGGTTCTGAAATTTCGGTTAAACAAAAAGTACACATTAATCCATGAAAACCTGAACCTGGTCAGTGAGCGTGGATTTGAATTATGGTCTGCCTATATCATTCTAATGAGCTATTTAACTTCTCTCATTAGTCTCCTCAAATGTACGTTCTTTTTTTAAAGTACTTTTATTAATTCTTTGATCATATTTCCCCCTCCCCCAACTCCTCCCACACCCACCTCCACCTCCCTACCCAATCAGCTTCGTGATCCTTTTCTTTTTTCCCCCATTGAGTCCAATATGTGCTGCCCAAATATTCTTGGGTGTGAAACCTTCCATAGAATGTGGTAGAGCAAAGACCACACAGTGTATTCTTCCTGTCCCAGTAGCTATGAAATGCCAATAGCTCCTCAGGTAAGGGTAGGACCACATGGTGGTTTGAATGAGGAATGCTCCCATAGACTCCAAGTATTTGAACACTTTGTTCCCAGTTCATAGCACTGTTTTCAGAGGTTTAGGAGGTGGGGCCTTGCTGGAGGAAGCACATCACCAGGAAGTGACTTAACACATAGCTTGCCCACTTCCAGTCTGTCTCTGTTTCATGTGCTGTTTTGAAGATGTTGAGTGCTCAGCTTTCTACTCCAGCTGCCTCTGTCACCATGCCTCCCCACCATGATGAACTCATCCCTCTGGAACCATAAGCCCAATAAATCCTTCTTTATTTAAGTTGCTTTGGTCATTGGTTTTATCAAAGCATCAGAAAAGTAACTAATTCAGACCTCATGTCCACCCCCCTCATACAAGTCTTTGTCTGACTCAAGCTTGAGTAGGTCTTGTGCATGATTTCTGTGAGTTCATATATGCAACTGCCTTGCATTGTTTCCTTGTAGTTATCTGCTGTCTCCAACTTTTACAATCTTTCCACCCTCTCTTCCATAATGATCCCTGAGTCTTAGGGATAGGGTTGCAACGTTAGGACATTGATGTCCCTTTTGCAGCTGAGCACTCCACAGTCTCTTATCCTCTGCACATTGGCCAGTTGTGAATCTCTGTGATAACTGCCTTCTACTGCAAAAAGAAGCTTCTCTGATAACGTTGAAAGACATGCTTATCTATGGGTATAGTAGTAAATCATTAGAAGTCATTTTAATGCTATGTCTATTTAGTAAAATATTAGGGGCAAGTTCTTCACTAGAGCCTATGACCTATCTAGCCATAGGTTCTTGCCCCTGCTACTGGTGCCAGGTATAGGTTCCATCTTGTGGAGCAGGTCATAAATCCAACCATTCATGCCATAACTACACTAGAAGGCATAGCTT
Source organism: Nannospalax galili (assembly GCF_000622305.1). Classification (NCBI taxonomy): domain Eukaryota; kingdom Metazoa; phylum Chordata; class Mammalia; order Rodentia; family Spalacidae; genus Nannospalax; species Nannospalax galili. Next base: position 583,815 of record NW_008335444.1, on the reverse strand, counting down.
GCCAGCCCAGTCCTTATTGTAGTTCATGGGCTCACAGGAAAGACTGATGATTGCTTTTCTCCTTCTGTGGCGTGCATAGCACCTCCCAGCACTATGAAAGCTAGCCAATAAAAACAAAGCTTTGAAGTCAGTGACCACTTGAGTTTTCCATGTGTTATGACCCATGTAATGTGTTGTCTTCAGCAACACATTGTCAAGTTCTGGAGGATAGCCAAGAGCATTGGCAACAGACTTTAATGCTTGGGGTTTATGGGATCTCATTAGCCATTACTCAAAGAGAAGCAACCATTCCTGGTGCTAGGGTTTTAAACTGCTAGAATGAAGTATCAAGTTGGAATATTGTCCCCATTTTAGGGTAACTCCATTTAAAATCTTCTTATATATTTATATATTTAAGAAGCTTCTACAGTAGTAGGTTTTCATATGACTTTTTCAAATGGTCTTTAGTGTTAGTGATCTCTCCGCATAGTCCCTCCTTTACCCTCTCCTCCTTCCCCTGCCCCATTTAGTCTTTCCTGTTCCATTATTTCCCCTTCCCAATTTATATCATTGTATTCTATCTGCTTTCCCTTGAAATATTTCCCCTCCCACATGATCCCTTACTAGATTCCTAGCCTCTATGGGTATTCCAAATGAAACATACATATCTAAAGATTTGAAGCTAGCATCACACATATGAGAGGAAAACATGTAATGTTTGTCTTTCTAGATCTGGGTTACCTTGATCAGGATGATTGCTCCCAGTTCTATCCATTTACCTACAGATTTCATAATTTCATTTTTCTTAGAAAATGAATACTATTCCATGGTATAAATGTACCATATTTTTCTTAACCATTCATCACTAGATGGACATCTAATGGCTCTTTCCATTTCCTGGCTATTGTGAATAAAAGCATCAAAGAACATGGATGAGCAGGTAATTCTGTAGTAAGATATAGACTCCTTTGGGCCTATGCCCAAGAGTGGTAAAGCTGAATCTTGTGATAGATCTATTTCAAGCTCTTTGAGGAACCCTCACACTGATTTCCATAGTGGCTTCACCAGTTTACACTCCTATAGGCAATGATTAAGTGGTTCCTTTTCTCCACATTGATGCCAGTATTTGTTGTCATTTGTTTTCATCAATTTAGCCATTCTGACAAGAGTAAGATGAAATTTCAAAGTAGCTTTAGTTTCTGTTTTCTTGGTGGCCGAGATGGTGAACATTAAAAAAAAATCTCAGCCATTTTTATTTAATCCTTTTGAACCACTCTGTTACTAATTACATGCCCCAATTTTTCATTGCGTTTTTTTATTTTCTTGGTGCTTAGTTTTCTGAGTTCTTCATTTAGTCTAGACACTAACCCTTTGTCAGAAATATAGCTGGTAAAGATTTTTGTCTCATTCTGTAGGCTGCCTCCCCACTTGAATGCTGGTGTTTTTTGCTGTGCAGAAGCAATTTGGTATCATGAGATCACATTTATCAATTGTTGGTTTTAATGCCTGTGATATCAGGGTCTTATTAAGGAAGTCCGTTCCTGTACCCACAAACTCCAGTGTATTCCCCACCTTCTCCTCTAGCAGATTCAGACTAGCAGATCTTATGCTGTGGTCTTTAACCTATTGGAATTGAGCTTTGTGCAGGATGAAAAACATGGATCTAGTTTGATTCTTCTACATGTAGCTATCCAGCTTGACCAGCACATCTGTTGAGCATGCTATCTTTTCTCTGATATGTATTTTTGGCAACTTCATCAAAAAATGAGGACTTATATCCAGGACCTCAAGTCTGTTCCATTCATCAGTGTGTTTGTGTGCCAGCACCATGCTGTTTCGATTACTATTGATTTGTAGTACAATTTGAAATCAGGGATGGTGATACCTCCAGCGGTCCTTTTGTTGTTCGGGATTTTGGCTGTCCTGGGCTTTTGCCTGTGTGTTTCCATATGAAATTTAAGATTATTTTTTTCAATTTCTGTGAAGAATTGCATTGGACTTTTTACGGGGATTGCATTGATGCTGTAGATTGCTTTTGGTAGGATAGTCATTTTCACAATATTGATCCTACTGATCCTTGGGCATAGGAGCTTTTTCTATCTCCTGCCATCTTCTTCAATTCCTACAATGTCTTAAACTTTTTATTATACAAGTGTTTCACTACCTTAATTAGATTTATTCCAAGGTACTTTTACCAGCTATCAAGAATGGAATTGTTTTCCTGATTTCTTTTTCCGTATATTTGTCATTTTCATAGGCTACAGATTTTTGTGTTTCGCTGAATCTGCTTATCAGCTTTAGGCATTTTCTAGGAAGTCTTTAGGGTCCTTTATGGATAGAATCATATCTGCAAATAAGGATACTTTGACTTATTTTCCTACTTGTATATCCACTTTATTGCCTTCACTGGTCTTATTGCTCTAGCTAAGACTTCAAGCACTATATTGAACAGGAATGGAGAGGTAGGCAGTCCTTGTTCCTGATTTCAGTAGAAATGCTTTGAGATTTTTTTCCATTTAATAGATGTTGACTGTGGGCTTGCTATATATTGCCTTTATTATGTTGAAAATATGTCCCCCTGTATCCTTAGATTCCCCATGACTTTTATCATGAGGGGACAGTGGATTTTTCTCAAAAGCATTTTCTGTATCTAATGGGGTGATCATGTGATTTTCTTTCCTTGAATCCATTTATGTGGTGGATTACACTTATGGATTTACATATGCTGAACCAACCCCGCATCTCTGGGATGAAGTCAACTTAATCACAGTGAATAATCCTACATTCAGTTTGTAAATATTTCATTGAGAATTTTTACATATAAGTTCATAAGAGAGTTTGGTCTGTAATTTTCTTTGGGGGGGGGTCTTTGATTTTGGTATCAAGGCAATACTTGTTTCATGAAGAGTTGAAGGTCTGATATCTGTGCTGTATCTGTCTGGTTCTTGGCCTTTTTTAGTTCAAAGATCTTTAATTATGACTTCTATCTTATTGGTTGTTATTGGTCTATTTAAATTGTTTACTTCATCTTGATTTGATTTTGGTAAATCATACTTATTTAGAAATTTATCCATTTTTTTTATTTTCCAATTTAGTGAAATACAAATTTTTAAAGTATATCTTTATGATTCTCTGAATTCCTCAGTGTCTGTTGTAATGCTTCCCTTTTCATCTCTGATTTTATTAATTTGTGTGCTCTCTCCCCCTTATTTTGGTTAATTTGGCTAAAGTGTATCATCAGTCTTGCTAATCTTTTCAAAGAGCCAACTCTTTGTTTCATTGATTCATCGTATTGTTTTTGTTTGTTTGTTTCTATTTTATTAATTTCATCCTGGATTTTGATCATCTCTTCCTATGTACTCTTTTTGTATTTTGTTCATTCTTATTTTTTCAAGGCCATCAGGTTCATCACTAAATCATTGATATGAAATCTCTCCAGTTTTGGATGTAGACTGTAAGTACTATAAACTTTCCTTAAGACTGCCTTCATTATGTCCCATGGGTTTTTGATATGTTATTTTTCATTTTCATTCAATTCTTGTAATTTTTTCAATTCCCCCATTTTCTCAATTGACCCAACTTTCAGTCAGTAGTGTCTTGTTTAGTTTCAATGTCTTTGTGTACTTTTTCCCATTTCTAATATTGTGGCTATCCAACATTTTATTTCTTTGTGATCAGATAAATACAGAATGTTATTTTAATTTTCATAAATTTGTTGAAACTTGCTTTTCCTCACAAAATATGGTTGATTTTGAAGAAAGCTGCATGGGCTGCTGAGAAGAAAGTTCTTTGGTATTTGGAAGGGAAGTTCTGTAAATGTCTATTAGGTCCATTTAATTTATGGTATCATTTAACTCTAAGATTTCTCTATTTAGCTCTTATCTAGATAACCTGTCTATTGTTAAGAGTGGAGTATTGAAACCATCTACTATCATTGAGATTTTAGATTGATAGTGTTTCTTTTTATGAAATTGGGTACATATATGTTTAGGACAGCAATATCCTCTTGGTTATTTTTAAAAATAAATATCAAATGCCTTATCTCTTCTGACTAGTTTTGGTTTGAAATCTGTTTAGTCATATATTAGAATAGCTACTCCTGCTCATTCCTTAGTTTCATTTGCTTGCATTGTGGTTTTCCATTCTTTTACCACAAAGTGGCATCTATCCTTAAAAGCAAGGTTTGCTTCTTAGAGGCAACAAAAAGAAGGATCCTGTTTTCTAATCTAATCAGTTAGCCTGTGTCTCTTAACTGGTGAATTGAGACAGTTACATGTTGAGAGTTATTATTGATCAGTGTTTAAAGATTCCTGTTATGTTATTGTGATGGTGGGTGCTTTCTTAGATCTCTTTTGGTTAACTCTTCTGGAATGGTTTATTCTTTATGGTCTCTTGAGTCTGTAAACTTTCTCTTCAATCCAAAAAATTTTTCTAGTATACGTTCTTGACAATACTACTGTCAACTTGAAAGAACTGTCCCTAGGAGCAAGCAAAATCATGGATGTCAAGCATATTAATAATACTTGATACATTCATATGAAAAGTCTATACCACATTTTTATTCCAAAATATTATTATATACTATAAGTTATGGGGAAAGCAGAATCTTCACAAAGCTTAGACATTACCTAGTACCTGAAGGCAAAGGCTGGAAGAGTAAATGTTAGAAAGCACAAGCTTTGTGTCAGGTAGAACTGGTTTTGATTTCCAACTCAGTCATTATAAAGCTATAAGGTCATAGGCAAGTCATTTAATTTCTCTGAGTTTGTCTTTTTTTTCTGTTTTGCTTCTAAAATGGATGTTATTTACAGAAACCAAAAGAGATAACATGCAACTGATAATATATTATTGGCTCAGAAAATGCTAGCTATTATCATAATGAGGTCAGCCATCTTAGAAGAAGCCCACTTTGAAATATAGTTTGAATGTGTATGACTGGAAGACAGAACCCCCGAATCCAAACTACATTACCCATAGGAAAGTGTATTTCACTGTAAAAGACAGCCATGGCCTAATAAAAGAACATGTTAACAGGAGAGCCACCGTCTACATGGAATGTGGAGTCTGCAGAAGCAAAAAGTGAAATTTGACAGTGTTTATCCAACTTTGAATCAGAAGAGAGAAAAGAAGACTCTGAATCCAAACACACAGAAGAAATGCATGCTGTTGAGAAGCACAAAACACACTAGAATTTTCTGTGGTGTCCCTGAAATATCATGCAAACCAATCTAGTTTCTTTGGCTGTGATTCCATTAATCACCAACTAATATTCCATTCTTAAAAATATTCTACCTGTTACCTCCAGGAACTGAAACCCCTGCATGATAAAACTAAAGCCTGGCTATTAGTGGACATGCTCTTGTCTCTTTTAATAAAGTTAGATATTTGTTCCTCTTGCTGTTAGTTTGTTAACATAAGCCAGATTCAAAGAGCCTTAAAAGGTCTCAAAGGCAAGGCAAAAGTCACTGTCTTTGCTTTCCTAGCAGAGTACCAGATTCCAGGACATCGAAACCTGAAGAATCTTCTACTTCCTTGTGAAAGCCTGTCTAACTGACCCCGATAACTGCTCCTCAGACAGTAATCTTTAACAGCTACCCTTAGAGCATTGTGTGAATGCCTGGGTTTGCTGATTTTCATCCCTGAAAGGATCAACCATTAGATGTTATTCTTCTTCTCACCCATAGGAGAGGGACTTCCACAGGGTAGTCAATACTTCATTGATGTGCATACAACAGAGCAGGGATGAAAAGCCATTATACCACTCTAGATTCCTGTGTTAAGTCAACTTCATTTTCATGGTTACGCAGTATTATCCACCATTGTCCATGGGCCAATAGAAAGAAGGATGATATTAATAATACCTACAAAAAAATGTTAACTTGGGATATGGTAAGCACACTGAAGGACTCCCCATAAGAAGAAGGCCTCTCCACCCCAGGCCTTGCTGAGCTAGTGCTCACCACACATCGGTATTTTTAAGTTTTTTTTAATGGAAATAGAACTGCATTTTCTATTTAAAAGTCTCATAGGCATCAGCAAAAACAAACTAAATGCCTTCCAAGCATTTTAAATCTAAGAACTGAAACGAATTTCACAGTTTACTTCTTGGTAGAAGATGATAGTTCAAAATATGGAATAGTGTTTAAAAGCTTCTTGGCAAGATAAATATATGAGCCAAAAGGCAGACAAAACACTAAAGACAAAAAAAAAAAAAGAAACACAAAATTTCATTTCCAAAATGTACTAAGTGAAAATACATTCTATTAAGAAAGGGAGACATTCCCTCTCCTTTCTCTCAACAAGGAGGATGTGTGAAGAGCCGCAGCTGCTGGAGAGCAATATTTGACGCACAGCAGACTCGGTGCCTCACACATTTATTGCGCCACTAGTCCAAATAGATGCAGCAGTGTGGAGTTACTCATTCAGTAAGGAGTTAGTTTCTCAGTTGCTTATGAAATTCAGAAATCTCTGGGAGTAAGAATTTTCTTTCCATTTGTCATATTCCTAGCATAGAAACACTAGTAAATGAGCCATTGCTCAAATTTCTTGAAATATTTTTGTGTTACAATTTCCTCAAATATTTAAAAAATAATGAAACTGTTGTTCTTTAAGAGCCTACTCAAAGACAAAAGAAAATTGACCTCAGTAAGTAGATGTAATTGCAATCTCTGTGCTAGAGAGAAAGGGATGCAGAAGGCAACTACTAGCAGTGAGCTCTACATAATCACACCACATCACTCACTAAGGGGATTTGAATATAGCAGCATGGTGATGCTGAGGCAAGAGCAACAGTCCAAACCAGCAGCTACTTATGAGCAATGGTATTCTCCAAGTTCTCTCAAGTCTCAGGAGGAAATTGCCAAACATGTCAACAGGAGCACAGTTGTTTAAAACATCATGCCACCTGTCAAAGTCCTGTTTAAATCAAACTAGTGATATGAAGTCTTCTATATCAGTCACTCCTAGGCTGTTACCCCAGTTAACAGTCTCCTCAGAGAACTTCAGGTACAATCACCCACAGGGAGAAATGTGGCCTTATGGCTTGGACCATCTGAGCCCTCCTTGCTGGTATGACCTTGACCATAATGGAGCCTTATCAAAATTCCTTTCCAGGAGTTGGAAATAGTGCAAAAGGCAAGGCAGGAACTCTGGCCCTTGCTGTTGGCCACCTACATTTCCACCGTCTGTGGGGCAAACTTGCGCGTCCCATGCTGAGTAGCAAAAACCCACTGCGCAGAGGAGAAGCGTGGAGAGGGGAGGGGGTTATGTGGAGGGGGTGAGAGAGGGCTCAGCACAAAGAAGGAAGCAGAGGGAGATGCCCCTGTGTGGTTGGAAAGGGAGAGAGAGCCGCGGCTGGCGCTGTCTCGTCAGTTCCTATTTCTAATTGCTCACATCCAGCTAGCTATGTCTTCCAGCTCCATTTTCACTAAACCTGCTTTGAATGGGTTCCTGTGCTCAGTCTGTAACAGCGCTTGGAGCCTTCCTCTTTCAGCCTACTGATCGCTTCCTGTCTTCTCCCCCACAGCTGAAGCACAACACCTTGAAAGAACACATTCCTTTCCAACTGCTTCCTTCTCACAGAATCCACTGCAATTTCTTTGACACTATTTCTGTAGGTGCCCATTGCTGCAGCAAATAAGGCAATATCCTTGCCTCCTTCACTTTAAAAGTAGGACTTGGAGCCTTTATTAAAAGGTGCTTCCTTCTAAAATCCCACTTACCTTTAATCAGAACCAGAAGCCTATCAAGAGTTCGCAGCCACAGCAAAGTTGTTGTTTTACATTCACACTGCTTTCTAGCTAATCTGTCTGGTTGTACTTGTTTCTAGTGTTGAAAAGAAAAAGACTTTCTATCGGACTTTCCAATTTTTTTTTTAACGATTTAGCACACCAAACTGCCAAAAAGCCCATGACTCGAAAACCCTATTAAAGTCTTATAATAGTAGTTTCTCCCGAGAACAAACTTCCCCTCCAGAGCACCTGAGTCAGTCCGTCCCTATGCAATAGGCCCCTAACAAGCTCCAAATCTCTATAAAACCAAACAAGAAGAGTGTTCCCAGACAGACAACAGCAGAATACCATACAGCTCATGCCGCACCATGGAGCAGCAAGCACAAGCTTTCACCTTGGATACAAGGCGGATTTCCAGAAATAGGTGCTGATGCTACTAAGTCTGGAAATTTGAATCTCATCTTCTCGTCAGATGTGGGGCTCACAATTTTTCAGAGTGAGACTTCATATTATCTGGGTAAATGCATAGGCAGGTTGTTTGAGAGGGGTGAGACATTTATTTCCCTGTCTGTGCTCTGTCCTGAGTTCTGGTCTTTTACTTGAGTGGGTCCTTCTTTACCTTTCTTCCAGGTGAGCGCTTCACTACAACAAGCCACATCAAAAGCTGCCTCTCCAGCACAATTGAGAGCTGTTAATAGGTAATACCTATTTGCTCTTTTCTTGCTGGCTCCAGAAAATTAACAAACTGAATGGGCCTTAAACTCCATGACAGTGTTTTACAAAACCTGCAACCTGATGTAAAACTCTAGAGTTTTCAGATGACCTGCTCACCTTGGTGGAGGCATCCTTGTCTCCAGGGTGCTGTATTGATGGGGGACTGAAGAAATCTGAACTCAGGCCCCTTGAGCTTACTTCCAGGCATGTGTCCTGTTATTAGCTCCTAGGAATACATTAAAATATTTTACGAACCTGATTTTGTGGAAATAGTAATAAGCAGAAAACGTAGTAAAGGGGGCATTTTTAGATTGTGTTTAAAGTTCATATTAATTACTAGATTTTTCCTGGATTCAGGGACTGGGGACATAGTGGAAACAATCTCCATTTTTCGATCTGTTTTTTCCCTGTGAGCTCACTTCTTCTGGTACCATGATCCCCACAATCCTTTGCTGGCCTGGTGAACCTCAATCTGTTGCTCCTGCCACCTTTTCAAGGTCCCATGGCCCCCTCCTGTCATCACTCTCCTCTAACAGCTCAGCTTTCATGGTTCATCACAGTAATTGCTCCCTTGGTCAGCAGACCCTTCACTACCCAGACCCTCTCTCACTTTGTCTTCCCTGCTTGGCAGAGCTCCAGTTCTCTGCCTAATCCGTACTGCACCTGTTGAGTCCGTTGTGGCTGGAGACAGACTGGTTTCTGTTTAGAATCAAGACCGGAACCTTAGAGGGGCCCCTTCCGGTTGGCAGGCAGTTCTGCCACCGTTGCCAAGTCCCTGTACTCCACTGGTCTAGACCATTGATTCACAGCTCCTCATCAAACCCCCAGCCCCGTCAGACCTATGCTTTCTCTCAGTTGTCACTTTGCTACGTTTTCCCTTGAGAGACTCTGCAAGCACCCACATGTACCCACCATCTCCACCTGTGCTTCAAGAGATGCTTTTGCCTGTTATTGCAATTAACACCCTGTGTTTCTCAGTGCTCAAGTCCAAACCTCACCTACTTGAGAACACACCTCGAACCCATAGTTTCTCACCTCTGGGAAACGTTTCCCACCAGGAAACAACCATTCTGTCAGTTATTCCATCAGTCGCTGCTTATAGTTACGTAAAGGCTCCACTTGGGTCTTTATTTCAAATTGAATTTGGCTAAAAACAAAGTGTTCCATCCTCCAACCCCAGACATCTCCTCCCACAATTTCACCTCAGTTAATGGCATCACCATTCTCTACCTACTGAGATTAAAATTCTTGGACTAGCTTTTCATTTCTTTCATTCACATCTCACAACCAAATAACCTGTTGACAAATACCTTCACCTTCAATCTATTAATATAAAGATTCTAAAACATGATTGCTTCTGGCCACTTCCTTGCTCTAGCCTGGTTAAATTCACATTTCTCAAATGGATTATCAAAATAGACTCTTAATGAGTCCATTATCCATTTTAAGCAAGGCTCAACCCAACAGCACAGGTAATTGTATTACATCTGTGCTGGGCATGTGGCTCAATAGGAGTGATTGCCTAGCATGTGGGCATGAGGGTGCCCTGCACCCTCAGTTTCTCTCTCTCTCTCTCTCTCTCTCTCTCTCTCTCTCTCTCTCTCTCAACAGCCTCCTTCTTCTTCTTTCCTGTTCCTCAAAGTACACTCAGGCCCTCTCAAGCCAGAAACTCTTGGCAGAAAGCCATGCAGTACATTCCCAACATCCTCCTGACCTTTACTCGGCTGCTGTCTGAGCAAAGGCTGACCAGCAGCCTCCTCCCACCCAGTAATCCCCTGCTCCCCAGCCCTGCTGTACTGCTTTCCCTTTCACTATTGCTGCTCTATGCCTTTTCTTCCTCCCCCTCCCCCTCCTCCACCCTCCTTCCCCTCCCCTTCCTCCTCCTCATCCTCTTCTCCATCTTCTTCTTCTCTTCTCTTCCTCCTCCTATTCCTCCCTCCTCCTCCTCCTCC